>NC_057806.1:552158530-552458530 GCF_018294505.1 Triticum aestivum
CGGGAGGGCCCTGCTTGGGCCCCGGCGGGCCGGCGCGCGGGCAGGACGGCCATGTGGGCGCGGCGGCGCGGGCCAATGGTGGATTGACATGTGGCGGCGGGGTGGAGATGGACACGTCCGGCCCGGGGAAAATTGTCCGGCGGCGGCGCGTGGAGTGGATCTAGGGTTTCGTCCGTGAGTTGAAATAGGGGGCTCTATATATAGAGGTGGAGGGAGCTAGGAAAGTCCAAATGAGGTGCGGTTTTCGGCCACGCGATCGTGATCGAATGCTCTAGATGATGGAGAGGGTTTTGGTGGTTTTTGGGCCAACTTGGAGGGGTGTTGGGCTGCAACACACACGAGGCCTTTTCGGTCCCTCGGTTAACCGTTGGAGTATCAAACGAAGTCCAAATGGTACGAAACTTGACAGGCGGTCTACCGGTAGTAAACCAAGGCCGGCTTGGCAAGTCTCGGTTCAATCCGGAAATGTTTAATCCTCACACACGAAAGAAAGGTAGAAATGACCACCGGAGGTGAACGAAGCGCCGGAATGCAAAACGGACAACGGGGAAAATGCTCGAATGCATGAGATGAACACGTATGCAAATGCAATGCACATGATGACATGATATGAGATGCATGACAACGATAACAACACACGGAGAAAAAAACCCGAACCCGAGAAAATAAAATAACTTAAGGCCGGAAACGGCAAGAGTTGGAATACATATTGGGTAAGTCATATCCGGGGTGTTACAGAAACAACCCATATGTATATAGGTGTCCATATTTGTAGCCATCATCTGACAATTTGAACAGGGGAAAAGGTTAAAAAGCAAGGCAACAAACCTATTTAGAGAAGGCTAATATTTATTTCTTAACTGAGGAGCTAAAACCACACAAAAACTTATAAATACTAATTCTGAAGAGTGAACAATATGAGATCAGTCTCCCTAGAATTAGTACATACTACACAATGCGTGGACAGTATATGGCAAACAAAGACATGTGCATAATCCAGAAGACAACCATGCTAGCATATTCATGAGGCAGCGAAGACAACATATGAAACCTGAACCTGCATCATTGTACTATTTAGTCTTTCCTTTCCTTTTTATACCATGTCTTTTGTTCCACATGTTCCTGTGAATTTTCACTTGAACAACTTTCTGTTGAACTAAAAGACAATACCACCAATGTCAATTACCAAGATGACAATAAGAAAAAAATTGTTAGCAACCTGTGAGAGGTTAGCCAACATATTCCGTAGCTGATGGTCCATCTTCGCATGTAAAAATTCAGAATAGAGGTGTGTCTTTGTCAGCGGCTCATCTAACCTGCAGAATCGTGCATCATTCTATCATTCCCTTGCTTATAGAAGCACTACTCACTGGACCACTCAGCAATTACACAATTAAACTGCCCATGTAAGATTTTCCACACAATTTAATTAGCAAGATGAGTGTCCTCAACTAAAAGTGCATATATTGGTTCAAAAGGAAAGTGTTATAACTGAATTAATCAAGTAGATATTGAGGTTAATGTACGTATGTATTCTTACCTGAGCCTTTTGTAGGAGTTGGGGCAGCTTCTTGGTGACCACTCATTAAAGTCCTCCTGCAATGACGGTGGCAGGGTGGAGAGGATCTGGAAGATCTTGGCTGGCATGGGGCAGCTGCTCTACTCCTTGATGAGGCGCTGTATGGCAGCAGTAAGCCACATCATCACCACAAGGGAGCACAGCAGGCGCGATGCCTTAAACCTCGCAGGCAGCACGCACGAGCGGGCGTAGGGTCGGGGTGTCCATGCGCGCGAGACGCCTCGCCACCACCGCCGTTCCCATGCGTCTCCTGGACTTGGGACGGGAGGAGGGCTGCCGGCGAGGTCGAGGCTTGAGGGAGAGGAAGGCGTCGAAGGGATGGATACCTCTTCTCCCCGCGTGGATTTCGGCCGCGGACTCAGCGAGGAAGGCGGTGGCGGCGACGCCAGCGGCGACCGCCCGTGCGTGGGGGACAGGAAGGGGATCGTGGCGTAATGTATGATTTGAGGGCCGCGGATTGAATGTACTAAACTACAGGGACGTTTCTGAAAAAATGAATCGTTATCTCACGTAGTCACTCAAAAAAGGACTGCGGGTTGAATTCTAAATAACAGAGGGACTTTTCTGTAAAATTGCAGCGACGCTAAGAAGTTTATTATTAGGAAGAGATATCCGAGGTGGCACTATTCATGTGATTTTTTTTCACGAGCAGGCTCAACTGGCTGGGCCTCGACCTGAACTTTCATATGTCACCTTTGGCCCGCATCCTTCCTCTAATGGGCCTGCTCCTGCCACCTTTGATGACAAAAATAAGGATGATTCATTTCCTTCCTTAGTTTGGTCCGTCGTTATGATCGTCCGTCAGCTTCGTACGTCCGGCTCGATGACAAATGATCCGTTTTCTTTTTATATAAGCGAACAATATGTTTTTTTCTTTGTGCCAGCAGAAATCTATCGAGGCCGAATATTTCGGCCCACATATCCTGGCCGGTGTAAGGGTTCCCTTTTTTTTGAGCGAACGATCTGTGGCCCCGTGGTAGGAGGCACTGGTGGAAAAAGGGCCTTTGGTCGCGGTTCGCAACTGCCATTAGTCGCGGTTGTGCAACCGCGACCGAACGGGCGCGACTAAAGGCCCCAACCTTTAGTCACGGTTGCTTAAGAACCGCGACTAAAGGCCCGTCCACGTGGGCGCCAGGTGGCCGTCGGGGCGGAGGACCTTTAGTCGCGGTTCTTCTGGCCAACCGCGACTAAAGGCCGCCGCAGGTTTAGGGTTTTAGCCCCCCCTAAACCTGTTTTCTGTTTAATATGTATTGTTTTATTTCTTTTGTGCTTTATTTTAATTTTGAAGGAGTTTCACATATTCTACGGTACTACATACATGCATATGAATGTACAATTTCAAACAAATTTGAAATTAGAACCAAAAAGAATTCAAGAGGAATATACAATATATATTCAATATCATCGGATGACCATATACAATTTTGAACAAGTTTCCATACATAATTTAATGCATATAAAGTTCTACGTCCTCGTAATGGTGTTCTCCTTTAGGATGGAGGACTTCCCTCCTGAACCATCCAGCTAGTTCCTCTTGAAGTGGTCGGAAGCGAGCTTCTGGACTAAGCATCATCCGGAGGTTATTCCTCTGAGCATTGGTATCACTCGGAACCCGCTCAGAGGTGTATCTCCGGATCATCTCACAGACATAGTATGCACATAGATTGGTCCCCGCTGGCTGAATATCCTCACCATTCTTAGCCTTTGCCCTTTTGAATTCTAGCTCTTTTTTGAATTCACCGACCTTTGTATCTACGAACCGTCTCCAAACCCTACGAGGCAAAGAAAATTAAATGAACAAGAGAGTTATTAGTTACTTGATATTAGGAAATGAACGAAATAGGCCGATCGATATAGAGCGCAAATGAATGAAAATAATTACTTCTGCAGCATTCTTCTCATGTCGACCCAAAGCTTTGGATCCTTATTCAGAGAGTCGTGGACGAGACATTCTGAGGTGTCAACTTTAATTACTAGCAGAATCGAGTGGAACCTGCGGACACGATACATGCACAGTACGTCATGCATAACTCATCGATTAGCCGGCCACATACCATGCATGGAGTAAACAAAAGAGAATGTGCTCAAGACAGAAACACTCACCCAAAATGGTAAGGAAATAGAATATCACTTTTGAGTTCCTGCTTTGTAAGAAACTGCCACAGGTCTGCCTCCATGTCGGCGGGGTGATGCTCCAACACATATCCATTAACGATGTGTGGGTCAATGAACCCAACATTATGGATGTTCCTTACTCTGCATTCCTTAATCTTCATTCTGCATGTATAATAGCGGACACAACAATATAGTTAGGACATATATATAGTGCAGGCAATATGAACGAGATGGGGTAGAAATAAATCACTTACAGAACGTAGCAACTGATGATAGATTTGTCGAGCTCGCGCAGATTGAAAAGCTGGAACAATTCACTCAGATGAATTTGTACATAGTAATGTTTGAAGTGATGCTCATATCTAACTTCCGCATAAATATATTCTTTGGCGTTTTTATTTTTTATGTAACCCTTGTACCATTTCAGCAGACCTTTCATTTGTGGAGGTAGATCCTGTTCCTGCGCAGGCTCGACGAGAGGCCCATTCTTCACATATGTAATTACTACCTCCTTCACTGGCGCCTCATCAAGGCCTAACAGTTCACGAAGAGTAATACCTAAGTTGGCCGCTTGTTCTCTGGCACTCGTTACAGTCAATCCATGTGCTGCCGCAGCCGCTATGATATCGGGGTCATCCGGACCGGCGGCTTTCACTATAAGCGGGGCAATCGATTGTTTACTTTGTTCCCCGAGCTGGGCAACTCGTTTCCCGCTTTTTTTACTTTCTAATTCCGTTTTCTCGGCCTCCTCCAAGGCTTTGTTCTCCTGGTTCTCCGCCCGCTCTTTCTTCTCCTTCAACATGAGTGCCTGCCTACGAAGTTCACGTGCATAGTCGTCAGGCAGATTCTTCGCGGCTTGGGACGGTGTGCTCAAAAATGACTTAGCCCACTTCTTTTGCTCATCAGAAAATACTGGCTTGGGCTCGGGCTCTCTTTTCTTCTTGCAGTCCGCCTTCCATTTCTCATGATCAGCAGCCGCGGCCGCGGCAGTTTCCTCGGCACTACGTTCCCAAGGCCTTGTGGGGAGAGGCTTCAATGATGGCTCGGGTACCTTTGTGGTCTTAGGTACATAAGGGTCCGGGTTAATAATCCAGGACTGCTTCTGCTTCTTTGCCGGAGGTGGATTGGGGGGCGGCGTCTGATCACCCGCCGGACGAGGACTGGGGGGCGGCGTCTGATCACCCGCCGGACGTTGTGGACTGGGGGGCGTCGGCTGACGTGACGGAGGTGTAGGTGAACCGCCACCACCGTAGGGGGGTGGACTTGTTGTCCTTGGCGCCTCGCCTGGAAACTTGATAAACTTCTTTTGCCATAGAATGAAATGGCGCTTGACATCTCCAAGTCTTTTCTCCCCTTCAGGTGTAGCAATGTCAATCTCCAGGTCCTCAAACCCTTGGACTATGTCCTCCACCGTGACACGAGCATAGCCATCTTGAATGGGGGTGTTGTGGTGGAGTGCTCCAGGTAAACATGGTAAAGCACTGCCGATGGCTACCTTCACGGACATGTTCCCGATAGGATAATACAGATGACATTCTTTCATCTCCTTTATATCGTCCACGGGGTAGCGAGGAGGCTCCGGTGCAGTAATTTCGACCACCAGAGGCTCCGGTGCAGTAATTTCGACCACCAGAGGCTCAGGTGCAGTAATTTCGATCGTCGGTGCATCTGCACCAGCCGGTGGGGCCTCCGTGGAAGCCACACTGCTTCTCCGCTGCTGGCTTCTGAGATCCGCTGGATGATCTTCATGATGCGCCCGAGCTGCATCTCGTTCGGCTACTAGTACACTCACGGTTTTCTTCATCACATCCATTTCCGATGCCAACCGCGCCACAACATCTGCTTCCCGATCCATCTTTCTCTTCCGGCTTCTGTAACCGTACGGGTCATCATTCTGGGGGAACCCTATTTTCCACGGAATGTGCCCCATGCCTCGTACACGTCCTCCGTGTTCAGGATTCCCGAGGGCTTTTGTCAGCGCGTCATTCTCTCTGTTGAACTTGATCTTCCCCTCTTGAGCATCCCTCATTGCGTCAATAAGGGCTTGGGTGGGTTTAATTATTTTGCCCCGGAAAACACAGTCCCCTGTCTCCGGGTTCAGCGTTCCCCCATGCCCGTACCACCAGCTTTTGGCCCTTGGGTCCCATCCCTCCGTACCTGGACGGATTCCTCGCGCCCTCAGCTCGTTCTCCATCTTCTCCCACCTAGGCTCCCAAAGGCGATACCCTCCTGGCCCCATAATATGATTGTACTCCTTCTTAGCCGCATTTTCCTTATTTTTTTTCGATATTTGAATGAACTGCTCCGATTTCTTTTGCTTCACAAATTCTGGCCAATCATGTTTCAGTTTCTCATATTGTCCTTTGAAATCCGGAGTCTTGTTCTGCTTGACAAACATGTACAGCTGATCTACAACATCATTGTCATTCATTAAATGTTTTCTCAACCAACTGCCGAAAGTCTCCATGTGGGCCTTCCTAATCCAGGATTCAGGCTTCCCCGGGTTGTCCGAGCGTAAAATATTCTTGTGTTTCTCAAAGTACGGAGCCACCAAGCTGGAATTGGTCAGTACAGTGTGGTGTGCTTCAGTCAGAGAATGGCCGTCCATACATGTCGTTGATTTCCTTCCGATTGTGCCTTTTCCACTTAGTCTCCCCTCGTGCCGCGATCGAGGAAGACCAATCGGCTTAAGGTCAGGAACAAAGTCAACACAAAACTCAATTACCTCCTCATTTCCATAGCCCTTGGCGATGCTTCCTTCTGGCCTAGCACGGTTACGAACATATTTCTTTAATACTCCCATGAACCTCTCGAAGGGGAACATATTGTGTAGAAATACAGGACCGAGAATGAAAATCTCTTCGACTAGGTGAACCAAGAGGTGCGTCATAATATTGAAGAAGGATGGTGGGAACACCAACTCGAAACTGACAAGACATTGGATCACATCGTTCTGTAACCGTGGTAGATCTTCTGGATTGATTACCTTCTGAGAGATTGCATTGAGGAATGCACATAGCTTCACAATGGCTACTCGAACATTTTCCGGCAGGAGCCCCCTCAAAGCAATCGGAAGCAATTGCGTCATAATCACGTGGCAGTCGTGAGACTTCAGGTTTTGGAACTTTTTCTCTGCCATGTTTATTATTCCCTTTATATTGGACGAGAATCCAGACGGGACCTTCATACTGCTCAGGCATTCAAAAAAGATGACCTTCTCTTCTTTGGTCAGAGCGTAGCTGGCACGACCTTGAAACCATTCCGGATGCCGGTCATCAGGGTCTTTCAAACGTTGCTGGTCCTGCCGTGCTTCCTTTGTATCATTTGTCTTCCCATACACGCCCAAGAAGCTTAGGAGGTTCACGCAAATATTCTTCGTAACGTGCATCACGTCGATTGCAGAGCGGACTTCTAGGACTTTCCAATATTCTAGCTCCCAGAATATAGATTTCTTCTTCCACATGGCTGCGTGCCCGTCAGCTCCCTTCGGAACTGATTGTCCGCCAGGACCCTTTCCAAAGATGACTTTCAAATCCTTGACCATATCAAATACCTCAGCACCAGTGCGTTCCGCAGGCTTCGGCCGGTGATCTGCCTTGCCGTTGTAATGCTTGCCTTTCTTTCTTACTGGATGAATTTTCGGAAGAAATCGACGATGCCCAAGGTACACGTTCTTCTTACAATTTGGCAAATGTACACTTTCAGTCTCATGTAAGCAGTGCGTGCATGCATTGTATCCCTTATTTGACAGTCCCGAAAGGTTACTAAGAGCAGGCCAATCGTTGATGGTTACGAAAAGCAACGCTCGTAGGTTAAATTCCTCTTTTTTGTGCTCATCCCACACACGGACACCAGGTCTGCCCCATAGCTGTAAAAGTTCATCAACTAATGGCCTTAGGTACACATCGATGTCGTTACCGGGTTGCTTCGGACCTTGGATGAGCACTGGCATCATAATGAACTTCCGCTTCATGCACAACCAAGGAGGAAGGTTGTAGATGCATAGAGTCATGGGCCAGGTGCTATGGCTGGAGCTCTGCTCGCCAAAAGGATTCATGCCATCTGTACTTAGACCAAATCTTATGTTCCTTGCGTCAGCTGCAAAATCTTTGAACTCTCTGTCGATCTTTCTCCATTGCGTTCCATCTGCGGTGTGTCTCAACTCCCCGTCCGACTTACGGTCCTCTTTGTGCCATCGCAACAACTTGGCATGCTCTTTGTTCCTGAACAGACGTTTCAACCGTGGTATTATAGGAGCATACCACATCACCTTGGCGGGAACCCTCTTCCTGGGTTTCCCGCCCTCAACATCGTCACCAGGGTCATCGCCTCTGATCTTATAACGCAATGCAGTGCATACCGGGCATTCATTCAAATTCTCGTATTCACCGCGGTAGAGGATGCAGTCGTTGATGCATGCATGTATCTTCAGAACCTCTAAACCTAGAGGGCAGACAACCTTCTTTGCTTCGTACGTACTGGCGGGCAACTCGTTATTCTTTGGAAACATATTCTTCAACATTTTCAGCAAGTTTTCAAATGCCGAGTCAGCTACACCTGCCTGTGCCTTCCATTTCAGCAAATCCAGTGTGCAGCCCAGCTTTTTCAGACCATCATCGCATCCAGGGTACAACGACTTTCTGTGATCCTCTAACATGCGATCCAAATTCTCCCTCTCCTTTTCAGTTTCGCAGCGTCTCCGTGCATCAGCAATGGTCCGACCAAGATCATCAACGGTCTCATCACGTGCCTCTTCTTCACCTTCACCTTCACCTTCCCCTTCACCTTCCCCTTCACCTGCCCCTTCACCTTCCCCTTCACCTTCAGCATCCTCCATGAAAGTATCACCGAAATGAGCAAGATAGCTTTCATCGATGAAATCATCCCCTTCTTCATCTTCTTCCATTATAACCCCTCTTTCTCCATGCTTGGTCCAACAATTATAGCTTGGCATGAAACCGTGCCGAAGCAGGTGCAGGTGAACTTCTCTTGAGGAAGAGTAACCCTTCTGATTCTTACAGTCAACACATGGACAGATAACAAAACCCTTCTGCTTGTTCGCATTAGCCACTACGAGGAAATCTTTCAAACCCGTAGTGAACTCGCGGGAGAGTCGGTTACCGTACATCCATTGCCGATTCATCTGCATTATTATAATATAAAATATATAATTAACCATCATGCATTTGTTAAAGTAACTAGCTATAAACAATAGAAATTAAACAATGAACAACACACATGCATATTTTATCAATGACACATATGCATGAAAGGTTCAAGTTGCTAACCGTGATCGAGGAGGAACCTCAAGTGTGGCTCCAACACTTCATATCATGTTTGTTTCACGCTGTTGGGCATTTCATCAAACACCTTGTGTGCATAAGAGGAACCAAAAGCAAACCTACACCCCCTTGTGAAGAGAAGTGGCACCAAATGGCTAAGTGAGTGCGCTGAACTGGTATATATAGGGGAGGAGCTTTAGTCGCGGTTGTCCAGGCCAACCGCGACTAAAGGCCTTTGGGCACCTTTAGTCGCGGTTGGCCTGGCCAACCGCGACTAAAGCCCCTCACGTGCACCAGCTGGCCACCGAGCGCCCTGGCCCAAGCCTTTGGTCGCGGTTCATCTGCCGAACCGCGACTAAAGACTTCATTAGTCGCGGTTCCTACAGTTTCGCGACTAATGGGGCTGGACGGAAGCCTCTTTTTCTACCAGTGAGGTAAAAGTTGTTCGGCCAGGTTTCTTTTTTTAAAGAACTGAATCCTTTTATTTAGAGTTTAAAACATTTATAGGAATACAGGTAATATCGAGCAAATTAGAGAGCCACACATGGCCCCCGAAAGGTAGTGAGGAAGCTGCCTTAGCTAAATTATGGGCGTCTGTGTTGAACTCCCGCTTCTCATGGATAAGCTTAAAAGCTTGGAAAAAATTACGCCCTTAGTGTATTTTCCGAAGGATAGTAGCATACCGGCATGGATAAGAGTAGTTTGGCTAGGTGAATTGAAAAACTAATAACGTGGCCAACTAACCTTCCATGGAGGCCCGCCTTAATTTCTTTTCCTCCCACATTGCAACGCACGGACCTTTTTGCTAGTATTTATTAATCACCTGGCAGGCATGAAAGCTTCTTTGTTTTACGGCTACACGAGGCGCCGTTATAGGTGCTAACTAGGAAGAGCTGACATCGTCTAGAAGCAACTACCGCGTGATGACGGCGGAGGAAGAGGAGGAGGCCGGCTTGTGTGTGGGCTGGATCTTCCTCTATATGGTGGTGCTCTACCTCGGTTTCTTTGCCTTCTCCGTCGTGATCTCCTACATGCACGTGTTTGCCCGCGCCACCAGGTTCGACAAGATCTTCTGGGGGATCCTGGGAGTGCCCTGTCTGCTCATCGCCGCCGGCATCATCTACCTGCTTCTACGGGAGGACTCGCCCTTCCGCAACAAGCATGCCACCGCATGTGTCGCCGACCTGCCGCCTGCCGATGTGTGCTAGCATCCTTAGTTATTTCTAGTGCATGAATTGATTGATGACATTTTACGTTTCATCGAGTTTATTTCACTTTCCGCTTGCTAGTTGTGACTATCTTTTTCTTCCGTTAGAAAATGCTTTTGATATATCTTAGCTGGTATTATTAATTTTCTTCATGAAGAGGGGAACCGGGAACGTCCTCGGCTCAGCCGCTATTACATATTGCTAGCTTAGATGACACCGCATACCATAGATCTCATGTTGGTATCTTTGTCGTTGTTTTCTAGAAAGTAGGTGCTTGTCCGGCTTGAGTGAACTAAAGCTCTTAAATCAGATGATGTAAAAATTAGTGCCAAAAACAAATTGGGATTTCGCTAAAAATCTGTTTGCCGTAATTAAAAATCTAACGCCAGTTTTTGATCACTACCGAAAAAGTTTGAGGGCAGGAGAGAGAAAGTTTTAGGACACAAGAAAATTTTCTTCTCTAACCAACGATGTAAAATTGGTGTGGGCGTGCTACGCGTCCGCCAGCCAATCTTTTTCAAAGATCGACTGGGCCGCGAGCCGTTAGATTTGACCCATCAATCTATGTTGATTATGCATTCACGTAGCCTAATAATAGCAAGAACAACATCCAACACACTTGCACAACATACACAAGAGCAATGCTAAGAACAACAACATTAACAATGTGGAGTGAACACACTAAACATGTGGCAACAACAACATCAAGAACAATGCTAAGAACATCACTCACACCTGCAAGATCAATGCTAAGAACGTCACTCACACCAGCAAGATCAATGCTAAGAACAACACTAACACCATCAAGAAAAATGCTAAGAACAGCAACAAGAAAAACATCAACAATACCATTTTGAGTGAACAAACTAGCATTCATCGTCATCAATCTAATCTAACACTAGCATTCTGCACAAACAGCAAGAAACAACATTAACATGATAGGCATGCACACAGATTCACCACCAAACAGGTGAATTTGGACCGAGTCCACTTGAATCGAATCATATCAAATCCACGGTCCACCATATAATCTACGCTAAGAACCCTAACTATGAAGCAAGGGGGAGATCAGAGGAGCTTACCGCGGGGGTGCCGGTGGAGCGTATGCCAGCCGTGGAGAAAACCCTGGTGGGAAGAGGGGTGCCACCGCCATCCCCGACGAAGAACCGCCTGTTTCGATAGCCGATGTCGTCGACCTCGTCGTGCACCGGTTGGACGAGGAGTCCAGCATCCTCGAGCTCCCCTCCCCTTTCCCCGCACACAGGGGAGAAAATCCTCGAATGGGGGTAAAAATACCCCCATAAGAGGGGCCGACAAATGACAGAGCCGACGGGTATTGAATACCCGTCGCCGTTGATCCCAAGAAAAGGAGCTCCATCTCCGGTGGCGGAGCTGGAGCGAGCGGCGACAACACTGCATTGGCCGGTGAGATCCCGCCCATAGGCGGAGAGGCTGGAACTCCACCTCTCCTGGATGCGATTGTTGTCGGTGATGACCGGAGCGGGTGGGGCGCGGTGAAACGACGGCTCTGCCATCGGAGAAACGGGCGGTGAACTATTGAGGGTGGTGACGGGAAGGAGCGAGGGGAGTTATGAGGCCTTCCATCGTCTCCGATGCTTCACCACGCGTGCGGGTGCTCGCAAAAATGGTCGATTTGGTCGTTCCTCCAGAGTCAGGCCCAAACCTGCTTTGAGGTTCATGCGTGCCAGGTTTTAGATGCAGCCCAGGCAACCAAATGGGCCAATTTCTTCCAGCGCGGTCCTGGCTGGACCTAATGCAGCCTACCAAACGTATACTTGAAGATAGCAACAAGTAATTCTCGTGGCAACTCACAGCTCAGTATGGATTGCCGTGTATGCTCGAGTCCGCAACCAGTGGCAGAGCATGGTGGGGGCCAACCTAGGCCATGACCCCTCATCTCATAAGAAAATTTCTGTATATAGCCTAGTATTAGGCCTATTTGTCCACTAAAAATCACCCCAAAGCAATTATGTTTGCCCCCTGATTTCGGCTCAAGCTCCGCCACTATCCGCAACCCCTCCAGATCCTCTCTACCTCTTTGCATCACAGGAAGAGATGTCCGCCATCCTCCCGCTGTCGGTGGCAAACCACACATTGTGTGTCGGGTTCAATCCCAATGCGTTCCACATTCTGGAACAGGGGATGGCTTATTCATTTGCAACTACAAGTGGCCCCGTTCTATAAATCCTAACTATGAAGAGATGGAATCGTCAAGATGCAACTACGATATGAAGACAGCGGAGGAAGAGGAGGCGGGCAACTTGTGTGTGGGGGCTTGATCTTCCTTTGGATAGCGATGGCCTACCTCAGCCTCTTCACCTTCTCCGTCGTGATATCCTACAAGCACATGTTAGCCTGTGCCACTAGGAACGCCCTGTCAGCTTATCGCCGCCGGTTTCATCTATAGGCTTATGCGGGAACACTCGCCCCTCCACTACAGAAGAAACAAGTGTGCCACCGCCCGAGTCACCGACCTGCCACCCTCCAACGTATGCTAGCCATCTTTGGTTGTGCCTAGGGCACCAACAGATCGATAATATTTCTAGTGTGAGCAAACAACTAGTTCAACTACGTGTTGAAGGAAATATGCCATAGAGGCAATAATAAAGTTGTTATTTATATTTCCTTATATGATGATAAATGTTTATTATTCATGCTAGAATTGTATTAATTGGAAAATTAGTACATGTGTGAATACATAGACAAACAAAGTGTCCCTAGTATGCCTCTACTTGACTAGCTCGTTAATCAAAGATGGTTAAGTTTCCTCACCATAGACATGTGTTGTCATTTGATGAACGGGATCACATCATTAGAGAATGATGTGATGGACAAGACCCATCCATTAGCTTAGCATAATGATCATTTAGTTTTATTGCTATTGCTTTCTTCATGACTTATACATGTTCCTCTGACTATGAGATTATGCAACTCCCGAATACTAGAGGAACACCTTGTGTGCTATCAAACGTCACAACGTAACTGGGTGATTATAAAGATGCTCTACATGTGTCTCCGAAGGTATTTGCTGAGTTGGCATAGATCAAGATTAGGATTTGTCACTCCGTGTATCGGAGAGGTATCTCTGGGCCCTCTCGGTAATGCACATCACTATAAGCCTTGCAAGCAATGTGACTAATGAGTTAGTTACGTGATGATGAACTACGGAGAGAGTAAGGAGAGTTGCCGGTAAAGAGATTGAACTAGGTATGAGGATATCGACGATCGAATCTCGGGCAAGTAACATATCAATGACAAAGGGAACAACGTATGTTGTAATGCGGTTTGACCGATAAAGATCTTCATAGAATATGCAGGAGCCAATATGAGCATCCAGGTTCCGCTATTGGTTATTGACCGAAGATGTGTCTCGGTCATGTCTACATAGTTCTCGAACCCGTAGGGTCAGCACGCTTAATGTTCGATGAAGATTTGTATTATGAGTTATGTGATTTGATGACCGAAGTTTGTACGGAGTCCCGGATGAGATCACAGACATGACGAGGAGTCTCGAAATGGTCGAGAGGTAAAGATTCATATATTGGAAGGCTACATTCAGACACCGGAATGGTTCAGGTCGTTTCAGATAAGTTTTGGAGTATCCGGGGTTACCCGAACCCCCTCGGAGGTTAATGGGCCACCATGGGCCTTAGTGGAGAAGAGATAGGGCCATCCAGGAGGTGGCACCCCCATTGCCAATCCGAATTGGACAAGGGGTGGGGGCGGCGCCCCCCTCCTTCCTTCTCTCCTCTTCCTCCTTCCATCTCTCCTCTTCCTCCTTCCATCCTTCTCCTAGTTGGAATAGGAGGGGGGAATCTGAAAGAAATATGCCCTAGAGGCAATAATAAAGTTGTTATTTATATTTCCTTATATCATGATAAATGTTTATTATTCATGCTAGAATTGTATTAACCAGAAACTTAGTACATGTGTGAATACATAGACAAATAGAGTGTCACTAGTATGCCTCTACTTGACTAGCTCGTTAATCAAAGATGGTTAAGTTTCCTAGCCATAGACATGAGTTGTCATTTGATGAACGGGATCACATCATTAGAGAATGATGTGATTGACATGACCCATCCGTTAGCTTAGCACTATGATCGTTTAGTTTATTGATATTGCTTTCTCCATAACTTATACATGTTCCTATGACTATGAGATTATGCAACTCCCGAATACCGGAGGAACACTTAATGTGCTATCAAAAGTCACAATGTAACTCGGTGATTATAAATATGCTCTACAGGTGTCTCCGAAGGTGTTTGTTGAGTTGGCATAGATCGAGATTAGGATTTGTCAGTCCGATTGTTGGAGAGGTATCTCTGGGCCCTCTCGGTAATGCACATCACTATAAGCCTTGCAAGCAATGTGACTAATGTGTTAGTTACAGGATGATGCATTATGGAACGAGTAAAGAGAGTTTCCGGTAACGAGATTTAATTAGGTATGATGATACTGACGATCGAATCTCGGGCAAGTAACATACCGATGACAAAGGGAACAACGCATGTTGTTATGCGGTTTGACCGATAAATCGTAGAATATGTGGGAACCAATATGAGAATCCAGGTTCCGCTATTGGTTATTTACCAGAGATGAGTCTCGGTCATGTCTACATAGTTCTTGAACCCGTAGGGTCCGCATGCTTAACATTCGATGACGATCGGTATTATGAGTTTATGTATTTTGATGTACCGAAGGTAGTCTGGAGTCCCGAATGTGATCACATACATGACTAGGAGTCTCGAAATGGCCGAGACATGAAGATTGATATATTGGAAGGTTATGTTTGGACACCGGAATGGTTTCGGATGAGTTCAGGCATATACTGGAGTACCGGGAGGTTACCGGAACCCCCCGGGGAGTTAATGGGCCTTGATGGGCCATAGTGGAAGAGAGGAGGAGGCGGCCAGGTGTGGCGCGCGCCGCCTTAGGCCCAATCCGAATTGGGGTAGGGTTTGGGGGGGGGGGGCTTTCCTTCTCTCCCTCTTCCCTTCCTCCCCACTCCTAGTTGGACTAGGAAACACTACTAGGAAAAGGCCAACTAATGGCGCACCAATTTTTTGCCTACTAATGGCGCACTACTGGTGCGCCATTAGTATCACGCCACTAGTATTTTTTACTAATGGCGCACCACTGGTGCGCCATTAGTATACCAGATACTAATGGCGCACTAGTAGTGCGCCATTAGTATGCCTAGAGGTGCGCCATTACTATCTGACTTAGTAATGGCGCACCACATAGAAGTGCGCCATTAGTAATAATTTTTTTTCAATTTTTTTTTCATTTTTTTAGAAAAATCAATTTTTTTTATTTTTTTCTTAATCTCGGGTTACTATGACTTAAATCTCAAGTCAATATGACTAATCTCAGGTCAAATCGCACTCTGTGATCAAACTTCCCGAAAGGTAACCCATCCTCACACTACTCCAGCCCAAGCACGCTTAACTTCATAGTTCTATCCAACCCCAGCACCACCTCACTTCACAGGCACTTGTTGATATATCTATCATATCAATCCTATTAAACCTTGCTGATGTCTAGGACTTTGTTCATCTTCATGAGTATGATGAGATTTTGAAAAAATATTTCAAACTTCTCGATCATATTTTGAAAAATAATTCAATTTTTTTCAAAACCAATTTTTTTTCTGTTACTAGTAGCGCACCTAGCATACGGTGCGCCACTAGTAAGTTTGAAATTTTTTGAATTTTTTTGCCTACGGATCTTAGAAGCCCTGTAACTTTTTTTCTGTTAGGTTTTTGGGGATTTTGAAAATGTTTACCGGGTTTCCCCCTTGTTAAATTTGGATGTAACTTTTCGAGTAGATGATTTTTCATATAAAAAACTTTTTCATCCGAGTTCGTACGCAAAAGTTATGCCCATTTTACAAATTCTCGAGAGATTTCACAAATAAAGTCGAAATTCATATTTGTAAATTTTCACAACAACTAGACCACATATCACATGGGAAACTTATTTTCTTTTATTTTTTTGACATTTCCATCATTTATTTTTATTTTTTAAAACTGAAAAGGCGGTCCACAAGGGGGGTGCATTCGGTGGAAGTGCTGGCCAAGTTACTAATGGCGCACTGTGGGAGTGGTGCGCCATTACTAGTTCAACTAGTAATGGCGCACCACTCCCACGGTGCGTCATTAGTAGTTTTGAAAAAATTAAATTTTTTTACTATTGGCGCACCGTGGGAGTGGTGCGTCAAATTTAATTTTTTTTACTAATGGCGCACCGTGAGAGTGATGCGCCATTACTAGTTCAACTAGTAATGGCGCACCACTCCCACGGTGCATCATTAGTAGTTTTGAAAAAAATAATTTTTTTACTAATGGCGCACCATCGGAGTGGTGCGCCATTACTAGTTTTTTACTAATGGCGCACCGTGGGAGTGGTGCGCCATTACTAGTTGAACTAGTAATGGCGCACCACTCCCACGATGCGCCATTAGTAGTTTTGAAAAAAAATTAAATTTTTTTACTAAATTTTTACTAATGGCGCACGGAGTAATGGCGCACCAATCCCACGGTGCGCCATTAGTAGTTTTGAAAAAAAATAATTTTTTTTACTAAGTAATGGCGCACCACTCCCACGGTGCGCCATTAGTAGTTTTGAAAAAAAAATTTTTTTTTACTAATGGCGCACCGTGGGAGCGGTGCGCCATTACTAGTTCAACTAGTAATGGCGCACCACTCCCATGGTGCGCCATTAGTAGTTTTGAAAAAAATTAAAAAAATTTTGTTACTAATGGCGCACCGTGGATGTGGTGCGCCATTAGTATTTGGACACTAATGGCGCACCAACACATGGTGCGCCATTAGTATATACTAATGGCGCACCATATGTGTGGTGCGCCATTAGTGTCATTTCCATCTATAGCCCTTTTCCTAGTAGTGAAAGGGGGGAAACCTACTCCTAGTAGGAGTAGGAATCCCCCCTTGGGGCGCGCCCTAGGAGGCCGCCCCTCCCCCTCCTCCACTTCTTTATATACGGGGGAGGGGGCACCCCATAGACACACAAGTTGATCTCTTAGCAGTGTGCGGTTGCCCCCTCCACAGATTTACAACTCGGTCATATTCTTGTAGTGCTTAGGTGAAGCCCGCGTCGACAACTTTATCATCACCGTCAACACGACGTCGTGCTGATGAAACTCTCCCTCGGCCTCAGCTGGATCTAGAGTTTGAGAGACGTCACCGAGCTGAACCTGTGCAGATCGCGGAGGTGCCGTGCGTTCAGTACTTGATTGGTTGGATCGCGAAGACGTTCGACTACATCAACCGCGTTACTTAACGCTTCCGCTTTCTGTCTACGAGGGTACATGGACACACTCTTCCCTCTCGTTGCTATACATCTCCTAGATAGATCTTGCGTGATTGTAGGAGTTTTTTTTTGAAATACTGCGTTCCCCAACAATGGCATCCGAGCCAGGTCTATGCGTAGATGTTATATGCACGAGTAGAACACAAAGGAGTTGTGGGCGGGGGTATATACATATTGCTTGCCGTCACAAGTTGTTTTTTGATTCGACGGTATTGTTGGATGAAGCGGCCCAGACCGACATTACATGACCGCGTTCATGAGACTGGTTCTACCGACGTGCTTTGCACACAGGTGGCTGGCGGGTGTCAGTTTCTCCAACTTTAGTTGAATTGGATTCAATGAACATGATTCTTTCTGAAGATTGATGTCTACTACACAACCTTCTTCTTGTAGATGTTGTTCGGCCTCCAAGTGTAGAGGTTTGTAGGACAGTAGCAAATTTCCCTCAAGTGGATGACCTAAGATTTATCAATCCGTGGGAGGCGTAGGATGAAGATGGTGTCTCTCAAGCAACCCTGCAACCAAATAACAAAGAGTCTCTTGTGTCCCCAACACACCCAATACAATAGTAAATTGTATAGGTGCACTAGTTCGGCGAAGATATGGTGATACAAGTGCAGTATCGATAGTAGATAAAGGTTTTTGTAATCTGAAAAATATAAAAAAGCAAGGTAACTAATGGTAAAAGTGAGCACAAACGGTATTGCAATGTGTTGAAACAAGGCCTAGGGTTCATACTTTCACTAGTGCAAGTTCTCTCAACAATAATAACATAATTGGATCATATAACTATCCCTCAATATGCAACAAAGAGTCACTCCAAAGTCACTAATAGCGGATAACAAACGAAGATATTATGGTAGGGTACGAAACAACCTCAAAGATATCCTTTCTGATCGATCTATTCAAGAGTCCATAGTAAAATAGCATGAAGCTATTCTTTCCGTTCAATCTATCATAGAGTTCGTACTAGAATAACACCTTAAGACACAAATCAATCAAAACCCTAATGTCACCTAGATAGTCCAACGTCACCTCAAGTATCCGTGGGTATGATTATTCGATATGCACCACACAATCTCAGATTCATCTATTCAAACCAACACAAAGTACTTCAAAGTGTGCCCCAAAGTTTCTACTGGAGAGTCAAGACGAAAACGTGTGCGAACCCCTATGCATAGGTCCATGGGCGGAAACGGCAAGTTGATCACCAAAACATACATCAAGTGTATCAATAGAATACCCCATTGTCACCACGGGTATCCCACGCAAGACATACATCAAGTGTTCTCAAATCCTTAAAGACTCAATTTGATAAGATAACTTCAAAGAGAAAACTCAATCCATTACAAGAGAGTAGAGGGGGAGAAACATCATAAGATCCAACTATAATAGCAAAGCTCGCGATACATCAAGATCGTACCACCTCAAGAACACGAGAGAGAGAGAGAGAGAGATCAAACACATAGCTACTGGTACATACCCTCAGCCCCGAGGAAGAACTACTCCCTCCTCGTCATGGAGAGCACCGGGATGATGAAGATGGCCACCGGAGAGGGATTCCCCCCTCCGACAGGGTGCCGGAACGAGTCTAGATTGGTTTTCGGTGGCTACGGAGGCTTCTGGCGGCAGAACTCCTGATCTATTCTGCTCCCCGAAGTTTTTAGGGTATATGGGTATATATGGGAGGAAGAAGTACGTCGGTGGATCTCTGGGCAGTCCATGAGGCAGGGGGGCACGCCCAGGGGGGTGGGTGCGCCCCCACCCTCGTGGGCAACCTGGGACTCTCCTGGTCCATCTCCGTTACTCCGTGGGCTTCTTCTGGTCCAAAATAAAGTTCCGTGAAGTTTCAGGTCAATTGGACTCCGTTTGATTTTCCTTTTCTGTGATACTCTAAAACAAGGGAAAAACAAAATCTGGCACTGGGCTCTAGGTTAATAGGTTAGTCCCAAAAATCATATAAAATAGCATACAAATGCATATAAAATATCCAAGGTTGATAATATAATAGCATGGAACAATCAAAAATTATAGATACGTTGGAGACGTATCAGCATCCCCAAGCTTAATTCCTGCCCGTCCTTGAGTAGGTAAATGATAAAAACAGAATTTTTGATGTGGAATGCTACCTAACATATTTATCCATGTAATCTTCTTTATTGTGGCAAGAATATTCAGATCCATAAGATTCAAGACAAAAGTTTAATATTGACATAAAAACAATAATACTTCAAGTGTACTAACAAAGCAATCATGTCTTCTCAAAATAACATGCCCAAAGAAAGCTATCCCTACAAAATCATATAGTCTGGCTATGCTCTATCTTCATCACACACAATATTTAAATCATGCACAACCCCGATGACAAGCCAAGCAATTGTTTCATACTTTTGATGTTCTCAAACTTTTTCAATCTTCACGCAATACATGAGCGTGAGCCATGGACATAGCACTATAGGTGGAATAGAATGGTGGTTGTGGAGAAGAAAAAAAGGAGAAGATATTCTCACATCAACTAGGCGTATCAACGGGCTATGCAGACGCCCATCAATAGATATCAATGTGAGTGAGTAGGGATTGCCATGCAACGGATGCACTAGAGCTATAAGTGTATGAAAGCTCAAAAAGAAACTAAGTGGGTGTGCATCCAACTCGCTTGCTCACAAAGACCTAGGGAATTTTGAGGAAGCCCATCATTGGAATATACAAGCCAAGTTCTATATAATGAAAATTTCCCACTAGTATATGAAAGTAACAACATAGGAGACTCTCTATCATGAATATCATGGTGCTACTTTTAAGCACAAGTGTGGAAAAATGATAGTAGCATTGCCCCTTCTCTCTTTTTCTCTCATTTTTTATTTAGGCCTTTTCTCTTTTTTATGGCCTCTTTTTTTATTTAGTCTGGAGTCTCATCCCGACTTGTGGGGGAATCATAGTCTCCATCATCCTTTCCTCACTGGGACAATGCTCTAATAATGATGATCATCACACTTTTATTTACTTACAAATCAAGAATTACAACTCGATACTTAGGACAAGATATGACTCTATATGAATGCCTCCGGCGGTGTACCGGGATGTGCAATGATGCATGAGTGACATGTATGAAAGAATTATGAACGGTGGCTTTGCCATAAATACAATGTCAACTACATGATCATGCAATGCAATATGACAATGATGAAGCGTGTCATAACAAATGGAACGGTGGAAAGTTGCATGGCAATATATCTTGGAATGGCTATGGACATGCCATAATAGGTAGGTATGGTGGCTGTTTTGAGGAAGGTGTATGGTGGGTTTGTGGTACCGGCGAAAGTTGCGTGGTACTAGAGAGGCTAGCAATGGTGGAAGGGTGAGAGTGCGTATAATCCATGGACTCAACATTAGTCATAAAGAACTCACATACTTATAGCAAAAATATATTAGTTATCAAAACAAAGTATTACGTGCATGCTCCTAGGGGGATATATTGGTAGGAAAAGACCATCGCTTGTCCCCGACCGCCACTCATAAGGAAGACAATCAATAAATAAATCATGCTCCGACTTCATCCCATAACAATTCACCATACGTGCATGCTACGAGAATCACAAACTTTAACACAAGTATTTCTCAAATTCACAACTACTCACTAGCATGAATCTAATATTACCATCCTCATATCTCAAAACAATCATCAAGTATCAAACTTCTCATAGTATTCAATGCGCTTTGTATGAAAGTTTTTATTATATCCCTCTTGGATGCCCATCATATTAGGACTAATTTCATAACCAAAGAAAACTACCATGCTGTCCTAAAAGACTCTCAAAATAATATAAGTGAAGCATGAGAGATAAATTATTTCTATAAAATAAAACTACCATCATGCTCTAAAAGGATATAAGTGAAGCACTAGAGCAACGACAAACTACTCCGAAAGATATAAGTGAAGATCATTGAGTAGTCGAATAATTGTGAAACTATGTGAAGACTCTCTAACATTTAATAATTTCAGATCTTGGGATATTATTCAAACAGCAATCAAAAAATATAAAATGAAATGACGCTCCAAGCAAAACACATATCATGTGGTGAATAAAAATATAGCTCCAAGTAAAGTTACCAATGAACGAAGACGAAGGAGGGGATGCCTTCCGGGGCATCCCCAAGCTTAGGCTTTTTTTGTGTACTTGAATTTAACCTTGGGGTGCCTTGGGAATCCCCAAGCTTAGGCTCTTGCCACTCCTTATTCCATAGTCCATCGAATCTTTACCCAAAACTTGAAAACTTCACAACACAAAACTTAACAGAAAACTCGTAAGCTCCGTTAGCAAAAGAAAACAAAACACCACTCCAAGGTACTGTAATGAACTCATTATTTATTTATATTTGTGTTAAAACTACTGTATTCCAACTTCTCTATGGTTTATAAACTCTTTTACTAGCCATAGATTCATTAAAATAAGCAAACAACACACGAAAAACAGAATCTGTCAAAAACAGAACAGTCTGTAGTAATCTGTGACTAACGCAAACTTCTGAAACCCCAAAAATTCTAAAATAAATTGATGGACGTGAGGAATTTATCTATTGATCATCTTAAAAAGGAATTAACTAAATATCACTTTCCAAATAAAAATGGCAGCAGTTCTCGTGAGCGCTAAAGTTTCTGTTTTTTACAGCAAGATTAAAAAGACTTTCCCCAAGTCTTCCCAACACTTCTACTTGGCACAAAGACTAATTAAAACATAAAAACTCAATCATAACAGAGGCTAGATAAATTATTTATTACTAAACAGGAGCAAAAAGCAAGGAACAAAAATAAAGTTGGGTCGCCTTCCAAGAAGCGCTATCGTTTAACGCTCCTAGCTAGGCATGATGATTTCAATGATGCTCACATAAAAGATAAGAACTGAAACATAAAGAGAGCATCATAAAGAATATGACTAGCACATTTAAGTCTAACCCACCTCCTATGCATATGTATTTTGTGATCAAACAACTTGTGGGAACAAGAATCAACTAGCATAGGAAGGCAAAACAAGCATAACTTCAAGATTTTAAGCGCATAGAGAGGAAACTTGATATTATTGCAATTCCTACAAGCATACGTCCCTTCCTCATAATAATTTTCAGTAGCATCATGAATGAATTCAACAATATAGCCATCACATAAAGCATTATTTTCATGATCTACAAGCATAGAAAATTTACTACTCTCCACATAAGCAAAATTCTTCTCAATCGGAATAGTGGGAGAATCATAAGAGACTCGAATACTATAAATTGTTTCCACATTAAAAGAGTAATGTTCAGAAAAAGGGTAATCATAATCATGACAAGTTTTATAAATATAATCATCACTACTTTTTATAGAATATGTATCATCACAATAATTATCATAAGTAGCAACTTTGTTCTCATCATAATCGATTGAAACCTCTTCCAAGATAGTGGAATCATCACTAAATAAAGTCATGACCTCTCCAAATCCACTTTCATAATTATCATAATAAGATTCAACATCCTCCAAAATAGTGGGGTCATTACTTCCTAAAGCTGACACTCTTCCAAATCCACTTTCATCAATATAATCATCATAAGAAGGAGGCATGCTATTGCTACCTCTTGAGCACTGCGTTGGTTTTCCCTTGAAGAGGAAAGGGTGATGCAGCAAAGTAGCATAAGTATTTCCCTCAGTTTTTGAGAACCAAGGTATCAATCCATTAGGAGGCCACGCACGAGTCCCTCGCACCTACACAAACAAATAAATCCTCGCAACCAACGCGATAAGGGGTTGTCAATCCCTACACGGTCACTTACAAGAGTGAGATCTGATAGGATAATATTTGTGGTATTTTTATGATAAAGAGAAATAAAAGATGCAAAGTAAAATAAATGGAAAAGGAAATAACTAAGTATTGGAAGATTAATATGATGGAAGATAGACCCGGGGGCCATAGGGTTCACAAATGGCTTCTCTCAAGAGCATAAGTATTTACGGTGGGTGAACAAATTACTGTTGAGCAATTGACAAAATTGAGCATAGTTATGAGAATATCTAGGTATGATCATGTATATAGGCATCACGTACGAAACAAGTAGACCGACTCCAACCTGCATCTACTACTATTACTCCACACATCGACCGCTATCCAACATGCATCTAGAGTGTTAAGTTCAAGAGAACAGAGTAACGCTTTAAGCAAGATGACATGATGTAGAGGGATAAACTCATGCAATATGATATAAACCCCATCTTGTTATCCTCGATGGCAACAATACAACATGTGCCTTGCTGCCCCTACTGTCACTAGGAAAGGACACCGCAAGATTGAACCCAAAGCTAAGCACTTCTCCCATTGCCAGAAAGATCAATCTAGTAGGCCAAACCAAACTGATAATCCAAAGAGACTTGCAAAGATAACCAATCATACATAAAAGAATTCAGAGAAGATTCAAATATTGTTCATAGATAAACTTGATCATAAACCCACAATTCATCGGTCTCAACAAACACACCGCAAAAGAAGATTACACCGAATAGATCTCCACAAGAGAGAGGGAGAACTTTGTATTCAGATCCAAAAAGAGAGAAGAAGCCATCTAGCTAATAACTATGGACCCGTACACTACTAGGGAAAACCCTAGCAGTAGCGCTGGTTTTGTGCTCACTAGTAGTGCGGGTAGGTGCGCTACTAATAAGGCGCTACAGCTATTGCTTAGCAGTAACGCGTGCCGCACGCGCTACTACTAGGACAAATAGCTGCAGCGCTTGTTCTCTCCCATGCTGCTGCTAATGTAACTACTGGCAGCGTGTTTTCTTTCCATCGCTACTAGTATTGTTTTTTTTATTTTTTTATTTTTAGTATATTTATGCGCCATCATACAAATATTGGTACAATACCAGTTATGAGGTTTACATCATTATGTCCATAACAGTGTGTCAAATGAAGGTGGATTAGGTTCAAGTGGAGGCAATATGTGGTGCATGTCAAAAGTATACTACTAATCCAAACTTGATCTAGTTTGGACTAGTAGTACTTTCGATGTGCACCACATGTTGCCTCCACTTGAATCTAATCCGCCAGCACAAGCTATTTAATCATCATCATAATCATTAGCACCAACAATATTTATTTAATCACCACTAACACTAGCTAATAATAATCATGAGTCATTACCACCAACACTAGCTATTTTATCATCATAGTAATAGTGTAGCACATCATCATCATCAAACTCATTTCTAGCTAATCACTCCTGCTGCTCTCTCTTAGGTAAAATAACATAAAACATGTGTACCTCTCCTCCTTGATCAAGTTGGAGCATGCAGATGAACCTGTCTCCTAATTTTGGGTAGCACATCTGTTTGCTGCCCCGTAGTACTTTCTGCGCTCCCCATCACATATCTGGTCCAGTCTTGCACTATTAAGCATTCATCACTGATCTTGAATGCACTAAAGTAACATGTAGGATATCTTGGCCGTAAGCTAATAATACTCATGGTACCTTTAGTCTCGATCCCATAAGGCACAACATTCATCGGGAGTCCCTGTTGAAGAACATCGTATGGTCACATACTTAGCAATGAAGTTTAGCTTGACAAATAATGTATGGAAAATATGCACTGAGGACAAATAGTAAAAATCTTACCATCCTTCCTAAATAGATGTGACCATAGTTCATGACGAACACTATTGGTCGCACGTTTTCAGTACTAAGATTTCTAAGTCCAGGAAGAAAATTTGTCTTGACGGTATCAAGATCCTCAAGCCATGAAACATAATGAGTTAGCTCCTCGCAGTTTAGTTCAGCCTCGGGACAGTAGTAGGTCCTGTCTACCAAGTGCTGGACATGTTTGCTTGCACCGAAATAAGCTGACAATACAAATTAGTTGTCAACTATTTTTGAATAAACAATATCAAAGACATAAATATGGTTGAGAAACTTACATTTTGGTGTAACTGGAGGCGTCTGCACATCGACCCAGATGTCGGTATTACCTTCAATATCATCTTCCGGACGAATATCAAAGGTGATAACCATATCAGGCTGAAATGCATAAGTCTTGCATAGTGCTCGCCATGTTTTGCATACAAAATAGGTGTAGTCGTCTGAATTGTATAATTTTGCGTGGAAAATATAACCATGCTCGGTCTTCAAATAAACTTTCTTTTCCTCCATAGTATGACTGAAACCTATCTTATCCAATACAAAAACTCTTGCATGGCAGGGGATACACTAGTAGAATAGTAAAAAAATATAAGTTCAAGCAAATGAAGCAGATGTCATGCTTAATTACGAAAAAATACTTGTCATTGTGACTTACTATATCCACTTCGAAGTTCTCGTCCAGCTTGATGGTAAAGTGCCTATCATCATCTAGGAAGATTCCGTCGCACAGGCCGTGCTCGTATTCCAAGTATCTGCAAATACCGAAATCCTTTTTGTCGTCAGACATTTCCTATGTTCATAGTTAAAACATTAATTGAAAATCGATAGAAGACAACTACCAGGATACTCAACACACAAATCCGGGGCACTCGATATTTCCTACATATTCTGGCAAAAGTCATGCCAAAATTCACGGAAAAATCCAGCATGACCTTTGCTAAAATAGGATATATCGAGCGCCTGAAATTTGCTGGAACAGAAATGAATCAACACTCCGGCAAAACATAGGCCACTCGGAGGTGTAACCTGCAAACATGACCGGCCACTTGGATATTGAGCAACACAAGATATACATTTCAAAATATCTTATAAGACTCAAATTAGCATGCATTCAATAAGAAAAAGTAAATCATCTCATGCGTCCGTACATCGTCGAATATTATCACTAATACATCGCGAATAGTGTCATACATATAACATCACTAGTACAACTAAAACCCTAGCACACGATGGGTATCGGCGCGGGCGGTGGACACCCATAGAGAAGGAACCATCATGGGATCATAGCTCCAGTTAGATCCCTGGAGAACCTGCCAGGTATTGGAGAACCTGTGCTCCAACGCAAACAAGTAGCGACGGACGTGCGCGTCCTCCTCACTGACACGGTGACGCACCACCTCCTCGGAGTCCTCGAGCCTCTGGACCGTCACTGGCCCATGCGACCGCCACCAAAGAAGGTTCGGGTCAACAACAGGCTGGCTCCTCACCAACCTGCGCCCCCTGGTAGGTAGCGCCTCCCAGTACCACCTTGGTGGAGCCCAGTCCCAGACATGGCCCATCTGGTCAAGCAGGTGTCGTCCTCCACCGACTCGACGACGAGGATGCGGGATAGGCATCGTCCACGTCGATGCGGGAAAATTGCTTTAACTAAAAAATTAGCAACAAGTTCTTACTAACTAGTTCTATTAATTCAACTAGTTCTTACTAAAAATAAACTTACTATAAATAAAAATATTCTAGTACCTAATTAGTACCTAGTTCTTACTAACTAATAGTACCTAAGAACTACTGCCCTAATTACCATCTAATTTGATGAACCTATAGGGGTGGAAAGTGGTAGCGGATATTCCAATTATCCAACTATAAAGTGAAATAAGTGGTCAAATTTTACTCGTTTTATGATTCATCTTAGAAATTTGATTCGTTTCCACCCTTACATGAACCCTAACTCATTTGAGCCGCATCTGCATCCGATTCGTTTCCACCCTAACTAATTTGATGGAGGTAGAAACCCTAGGCAGAGGTAGGGGAGAGGGAGGAGCAGGCATGCTCACCTCGGGTGCCTGCGACGAGGGAGGGGCAGGCGGCGTTGAGGTCATGGTCGGGGCTCCGGGGCGGCGTTGAGGTCGGGGGGGGGGGGGGGCGGGGGCGGCGTCCGGGGCGGCGTTGAGGTCGGGGTCGGGGGCGGCATCCCGGGCGATGTTGAGGTCGGGGGCGGGGCCGACGTTGAATCTGGGGTCGGGGGCGGCGTGGGGAGAGCGCGCGGCGGCCGAGGGGCGGCGGCAGTGAGGCTGAGGGCGGCCTCGGGCGGCGGCGGTGAGGAGACGGCGGCGAGGGCGAGGGACGATTTGGGGAAGAATTGGTGGCCGGGGGCGGGGTGGGGGGAAACCGCTGTTTAAGTGAAACGTAACGGTAGCGCGTTTCCGAAAACGCGCTATAGCTAAGTTAGCTATAGCGCGTTTACTGAAACCCGCTACTGCTATTCCTTTCTCCTTTTTCCCTTTTTTCTTTTATTTTTCTTTACATTTTATTTTTTCCCTTTCTCCTTTTTCTATTTCTTTCATTTTCATTTACTTTTCTACTTGTTCTTCACTTTATTTTATTTCTGTTAGCAGCAGCACTTTACACGTAAGCGCGCTGTAGCTAAGGAGATTAGCAGTAGCGCTGGGCCATTATACGCACTACTGCTAGGTTGGGCTAGCCATGTGCGCGAAGTTCAAACGTAGCAGCAACGCTTCTTGCTAGTACGCGCTACTGCTAAAGTCACAGAAGTAGCGCGGTTTATTTACGCGTGCTGCTACTAAGTAGCAGCAGCGCTTGATTTTGTACAGCGCTACTGGTAAAATTCTGTGTATAGGATTTTCCCTAGTAGTGGTAGGTCTGAAGTAAACTACTCACACTTCATCGAAGGGGCTATGGTGCTGATGTAGAAGCCCTCCGTGATCAATGCCCCCTCTGGCAGAGCTCCGGAAAAGGCCCCAAGATGGGATCTCGTGGATACAGAAAGTTACGACGGTGGAATTAGGGTTTTGGCTTCGTATCTGGTAGTTTGGGGGTACGTAGGTATATATAGGAGGAAGTAGTTCGTCAGTGGAGCAACAAGGGGCCCACGAGGGTGGAGGGCGCGCCTGGTGGGTAGGCGTGCCCCCTACCTCGTTCCTTCCTTGTTGATTGCTTGACGTAGGATCCAAGTCCTCTAGATCATGTTCGTTCTGAAAATCACGCTCCCGAAGGTTTCATTCCGTTTGGACTCCGTTTGATATTCTTTTTCTGCGAAACCCTAAAATAGGCAAAAAAACAACAATTCTGGGCTGGGCCTCCGGTTAATAGGTTAGTCCCAAAAATAATATAAAAGTGTATAATAAAGCCCAATAATGTCCAAAACAGAATATAATATAGCATGGAACAATCAAAAATTATAGATACGTTGGAGACGTATCAAGCATCCCCAAGCTTAATTCTTGCTCGTCCTCGAGTAGGCAAATGATAAAAACAGAATTTTTGATGTGGAATGCTACTTGGCATAATTTCAATGTAATTCTTCTTAATTGTGGTATGAATATTCAGATTCGAAAGATTCAAGACAAAAGTTCAATATTGACATAGAAATAATAATACTTCAAGCGTACTAACTAAGCAATTATGTCTCTTCAAAATAACATGGCCAAAGAAAGTTATGCCTACAAAATCATATAGTCTGGCTATGCTCTATCTTCACCACACAAAGTATTTAAATCATGCACAACCCCGATGACAAGCCAAGCAATTGTTTCATACTTTTGGTGTTCTCAAACTTTTTCAATCTTCACGCAATACATGAGCGTGAGCCATGGACATAGCACTTTAGGTGGAATAGAATGGTGGTTGTGGAGGAGACAAAAAGGGAGAAGATAGTCTCACATCAACTAGGCGTATCAACGGGCTATGGAGATGCCCATCAATAGATATCAATGTGAGTGAGTAGGGATTGCCATGCAACGGATGCACTAGAGCTATAAGTATATGAAAGCTCAACAAAAGGAACTAAGTGGGTGTGCATCCAACTCACTTGCTCACGAAGACCTAGGGCATTTTGAGGAAGCCCGTCATTGGAATATACAAGCCAAGTTCTATAATGAAAAATTCCCACGAGTATATGAAAGTGATAACATAGGAGACTCTTTATTATGAAGATCATGGTGCAACTTTGAAGCATAAGTGTGGTAAAAGGATAGTAGCATTGTAACTTCTCTCTCTTTCTCTCATATTTTTTTATTTGGGCCTTTTCTCTTTTTTATGCCCTCTATTTTTTTTCATCCAGAGTCTCATCCCGACTTGTGGGGGAATCATAGTCTCCATCATCCTTTCCTTACTTGGGACAATGCTCTAAATATGATGATCATCACACTTTTATTTACTTACAACTCAACAATTACAACTCAATACTTAGAACAAAATATGACTCTATGTGAATGCCTCCGGCGGTGTACCGGGATATGCAATGAATCAAGAGTGACATGTATGAAAGAATTATGAATGGTGGCTTTTCCACAAATACAATGTCAACTACATGATCATGCAAAGCAATATGACAATGATGGAGCGTGTCATAGTAAACGGAATGGTGGAAAGTTGCATGGAAATATATCTCGGAATGGCTATGGAAATGCCATGATAGGTAGGTACGGTGGCTGTTTTTAGGAAGGTATATGGTGGATGTATGATACCGGCGAAAGGTGCGCGGTATTAGAGAGGCTAGCAGTGGTGGAAGGAAGAAAAGTGCGTATGATCCATGGACTCAACCTTCGTCATAAAGAACTCATATACTTATTACAAAAATCTACAAGTTGTCAAAGCAAAGTATTACGCGCATGCTCCTAGGGGGATAGATTGGTAGGAAAATACCATCTCTCATCCCCGACCGCCACTCATAAGGAAGACAATCAATAAATAAATCATGCTCTGACTTCATCACATAACGGTTCACCATACGTGCATGCTACGAGAATCACAAACTTTAACACAAGTATTTCTCAAATTCACAACTACTCGACTAGCATGACTCTAATATTACCATCTCCATATCTCAAAACAATTATCAAGTATCAAACTTCTCATAGTATTCAACACACTCATAAGAAAAATATATTAATCTTGAATGCCTAACATAATTAAAGCAAATTACCATGCTGTTTTGTAGGACTCTAAAAATAATCTAAGTGAAGCATGAGAGAACAATAGTTTCTATAAAACAAATCCACCGACGTGCTCTAAAAGATATAAGTGAAGCACTAGAGCAAAAACTATATAACTCAAAAGATATAAGTGAAGCACATAGAGTATTCTAACAATTTCCGAATCATGTGTGTCTCTCTAAAAAGGTGTGTACAGCAAGGATTATTGTGGAAAAATATAAAATAAGGACTCAAATAATACAAGACTCTCCAAGCAAAACACATATCACGTGGTAAATAAAAATATAGCTCCAAGTAATGTTACCGATGGAAGTAGACGAAACAGGGGATGCCTTCCGGGGCATCCCCAAGCTTTGGATTTTAGGTGTCCTTAGATTATGTTGGGGTGCCATGGGAATCCCCAAGCTTAGACTCTTTCCACTCCTTGTTCCATAATCCATCAAATCTTTTACCCAAAACTTGAAAACTTCACAACACAAAACTTAAAGTAGAAAATCTCGTGAGCTCCGTTAGCGAAAGAAAACAAAACACCACTTCAAGGTACTGTAATTAACTCATTATTTATTTATATTGGTGTTAAACCTACTGTATTCCAACTTCTCTATGGTTTATAAACTATTTTACTAGCCATAGATTCATCAAAATAACCAAACAACACACGAAAAACAGAATCTGTCTAAAACAGAACAGTCTGTGGTAATCAGTAGCTAACAAAAGATAAGGAACCCCAAAAATTCTAAAATAAATTGCTGGACGTGAGTAATTTATCTATTAATCATCTTCGAAAACAATGAACTAAATAGCACTTTCCAATTAAAAATGGCAGCAATTCTCGTGAGCGCTAAAGTTTCTGTTTTTTAGAGCAAGATTAAAAGGACTTTCCCTAAGTCTTCCCAACGGTTCTACTTGGCACAAACACTAATCAAACACAAAAGAACACAACCAAAACAGAGGCTAGATAAATTATTTATTACTAAACAGGAGCAAAAAGCAAGGAATTAAAATAAAATTGGGTTGCCTCCCAACAAGCGCTATCGTTTAACGCCCCTAGCTAGGCATAAAAACAAAGATAGATTTAGGTATTGCCATCTTTGGTAGGAAATCCATAAGTGGCTCTCATAATAGATTCATAAGGTAATTTAATTTTCTTTCTAGGGAAGCGTTCCATGCCTTTCCTTAACGGAAATTGGCATCTAATATTCCCTTCCTTCATATCAATAATTGCACCAATCGTTCTAAGGAAAGGTCTACCAAGAATAATAGGACATGAAGGATTGCAATATATGTCAAGAACAATAAAATCTACAGGCACATAATTCCTATTTACAACAATAATAACATCATTAATTCTTCCCATAGGTTTCTTAATAGTGGAATCCGCAAGGTGCAAGTTTAAAGAGCAATCATCAAAATCACGGAAACCTAGCAAATCACACAAAGTCTTTGGATTCGTGGAAACACTAGCACCCAAATCACACAAAGCATAGCATTCATGGTCTTTAATTTTAATTTTAGTAGTATGTTCCCACTCATCATAAAGTTTTCTAGGGATATAAACTTCCAACTCAAGTTTTTCTTCATAAGATTGCATCAAAGCATCAACGATATGTTTAGTAAAAGCTTTATTTTGATTATAAGCATGACGAGAATTTAGCACAGATTGCAACAAGGAAATACAATATATCAAAGAGCAATTATCATAATTAAATTCCTTGAAATCCAAAATATTGGGTTCATTAATATTTAAAGTTTTGACTTCTTCAATCTCACTTTTAACAATTTTAGCATCAAGATCTAAAGACTCGAAATTCTTGGAACGCCGTCTAGGAAAAGGTGGATCATATTCAGTCCCATCACTATCAAGATTCATATTGCAAAACAAATATTTAATAGGGGACACATCAATAACTTTTAGATCTTCATCTTTATTATCATGGAAACTAGAAGAACACGCTTTTATAAAGCAATCTTTCTTAGCACGCATCCTAGCGGTTCTTTCTTTGCATTCATCAATGGAAATTCGCATGGCTTTGAGAGACTCGTTGATATCATGCTTAGGTGGAATAGATCTAAGTTTCAAAGAATCAACATCAAGAGAAATTATATCAATGTTCCTAGCCAACTCATCAATCTTAAGCAATTTTTCTTCAATTAAAGCATTGAATTTCTTTTGCGAAGTAATACATTCTTTAATAATAGATTCAAAATCAGAGGGCATCTTATTATAATTTCCATAAGAATTGTTGTAGGAATTACCATAATTATTAGAGGAATTACTAGGATACGGCCTAGGATTAAAGTTTCCTATATACGCGTTTACCAAAATTATTCCTACCAACAAAATTCACATCCATAGATTCATTATTCTTCTCAATCAAAGTAGAGAAAGGAATATCATTAGGATCAGAAGAAACACTTTTATTAGCAAATAATTTCATAAGTTCATCCATCTTTCTGTCAGGACCCCAATTCTAAGTCACACTGATCTAGCCTGTAACACCTCATATCACTTTGCGGCCTCACGCACAGTATTCCCACGGTGTCGCCTTACGATGGCCCGGGACCATTTTCGCCTTTTGGCTCACGTATATGATAGTGTCGCTAGCATCCATATGACAGAGAACCCAGGCCAACATGGCTAGTCATGAACCCAAAGCGGCACTAACTTACGGGGACATGCATACTTGAATCAACCTCGAGCATGTCGGTCAGCAGCGTGTGAATCCGGGCTGTAGCACTGGGCTAACAGGACTCCAGGAACCCAGGCTGTAGCAGGCTAGGCTAGACTCCGGATGTCACTGCGTGACATTACCCCAAAGGGACAGACACAAGAACGAAGTGAAACACATGCCGGCCAGTCAAGTGTTCCGAAGCAGTAGTGCTGGGCTAGCAGGACTCCGGTGAACCGGGCTGTAGCGGACTACTATGGCTCATGGAAGCACTAGACTACATTTCCCCATAAGAGAGGCTGCCAAGGATAAACAACTAGATTGTCGGATCCCACACATACCAAGCATTTCAATCATACACACAATTTGCTCGACATGTGTAAATACAACATGGCATCACAACGTAACTCTATGACTCAAGTATTTATTCATTAGGCTCCGAGGAGCGAGATAATACAAACATGGGTCTCATGACCCCAACATGCAGAGCATACAAGCAACAAGCACATGTGGAAGCTTAACTTGTCTGGGTACAAACAACTACAAATGAAGAAGGCCGAGAAGCCTGACTATCTACAAGACCCTGCCGAGGGCACAAGATCGTAGCTGAGGTACCAAGATAAACGTCGAAGTCCACACAGAACTACTAGCGAGACTGACGTCTCTCTGCAAAACATAAAATAGGCAAACATGAGTACAAATGTACCCAGCAAGACTTACATTAGAACTATCTACATATGCATCAGTATCAATAAAGGGGGTGGTGGAGTTTAACTGCAGCAAGCCAGCTTTGCCTTGGTGGCTATCCTAAACTACGACTGCAAGTAACTCTTTTGACGTGGCGCACACGAGTCCACATATTCACCAATCAATACACCACTATGGATCTGCTCCCGTCTCCATACGAGAACACCATCCATAGCACTCACGCTTATCTTGCGCATTTTAGAGTATCCACTTTCAGTTTTCTATGAACTATACAGGCAACCCAGAAGTCCTTTACCGCAGACACGGCTATTCGAATAGATGATGTCAACCCTGTAGGGGTGTATTTCTTCACACACGCTCTCGCCACTTACCACCATGTACACGTCGTGTATCTCGGCAACCTTCAAGCAAAAGCCTGGCGAGGGAGTCGGCCACGACCTGACTAACCACACAAGTCTCTAGTCCAGGTTTATCGCCTATTTAGGTTCCATCCGCGAGGAGATCCTGCCGAAGTTTTGCTCACAACCCCAAACGATGTGTGCAGGGTTCCCGAAACACCAAACGGGCGCCCGGTACACTGTGCCATGGTGTATCTACCGCATCATAGCCCACCCCTAGGGTCAGCGCTACGCACGGCCTCCAACACATATCCTACAAACACCAGAAACTAGTTGCAACTCCTGGACAGGGGACAAGGGCGGTTAATAAGTCGAGAGGGTCAATTAAGGATCCCAATGAGTGGTAGTAGCTGTTCATGGATCACAAACACAGAACTCAGTTCCTGAGGACGGTTTCAATGAGACAACCCACCATGTACTCCTACATGGCCTCTCACTGCTACCTTTACCAAATCATGTTCACACACTTAGCTCACACACAGTAGGACATGTTCATCACCATTCCAATTCATCCCCGATGAATCAGACCTGACTCAACTCTAAGTCGTAGTAGGCATGACAAACAAGCGTGAATGAGTAGGCACATCAGGGCTCAAACAACTCCTACTCATGCTAGTGGGTTTCAATTATTTACTGTGGCAATGACAGGTCATGCAGAGGAAAGGGGTTCAACTACCGCATCATGTAACAGTTGAATCGTTGTTTTTCTAATGCAGTAAAGGAGAGCAGGAGCGAGAGAGTGGGATTGTATCAGAATGAACAAGGGGGTTTTGCTTGCCTGGCACTTCTGAAGATAATATATCTCTTCATCTCTGTCATTGAACTATTCGCCGGAACCACGTCTATCGAGAGGGGAGAAATACCGGCAACAGAGAAGGAAAACACAATCAATGCAATGCACAATATGATGCATGATCATGACATGTCAATATTCTGTGTTTTGAGCTAATTCAAGTAGAAACATGTTAAATGGAGTTGGTTTGAACCTTAGGTTCAAATTCAAACTCCATGTGTGAGGGTTTAAATGCCATTTATATGATTTGGCCTAAACAGCAGCCATAAGTTGTTCCAACATGCATGAAAATGGTACAGATGGATAGATTGGATTTTTCTGATCATTTTTCATATATAATTTATTTCATTTGGAGTTACGGTTTAATTGCTATGAATTTTAGAAGTTTTAACCATTTTCTGAAATAAATAAATCATTAATGATTTATTTAAAATCCCAGAAAAGCATTACCGCGTCAGCCTGACGTCAGAATGACATCATTAGGTCAACAGCGTCAGCCCTGAGACCCACTAGTCAGTGACTAGGCTAATTAACAAAGACTGTTAGTGCTAATTTAATCCCAACTAAAAGTGTCAGTGGGGCATGGGCCCACATGTTAGTGACTAGGGAGGGTAGTTAGTGACCTAATTAGTTTTAGCCTAATTTGACACGTCAGCCGGCCGGGGTTAGGCCGCCGGTGACCTCAGCCGATGGCGGAGGCTCGCCGGACTTGAGCTACAAGCGGCGAATGGACTCGCGGAGACCACCGGGGCGTAGCCCGTGCTCTCCCGCATCCAGAGGAGCAGGTGGGTGGCTGCATGGGTGCCGGAGCTCGCCGGAACGAAGCTCGCGGTGGTGACCGGAGTTTGGTGTTAGCGAGTTACGCGCTACGGTGCAAGGTAGGGGGAGGTGTTGGTGTCTATGAGCTTCTGGAGGCGTGCTGAGCACGATGGGATGCTCGGGCGCGAGCGGCGCCCACTCTAGCCACGGTGGCTTCATGAACGGCGGTGAGGAGCTCTCGGCTCCGACGTCTAGTGCGGCTAGGGAACGAGGAGGAGCTCGGGGAGTAGGGGGAAATACGGCGGGGCTCACAGCGGGGTCGAAGCGGAGCTCAGCAGACTCAGGGAGGTGGCAGACTCGGGGAGGCTGCGGAGACGGCGAATTGAACGGCAGAATTCGGCGGCCGTGGTCGGGGAAGAAGGCGACATGCGTCGTCTTGGGGTCGTCCTGGCTTGTGTACCTCGGCGAGGAGGGAGAAGAGGTTGCGGCGGAGCCTCTGAGAGCATCGGCGAGGCGAGGCAGTGGCTGTGGCCACGACGGTGGTTGTCGGCGGCGACGGCTGCGCGTAAGAGAAACCGAGGAGGGGAGGGAGAGCAGCGAGTGAGGGAGAGGAGAGAGGGGTCCAGAGCGGCAATGAGGGAAGGATCAGGGCCCCAGGTGGAAGCAGGAGGTTGTTCAGGCGCGCGCGCATCGACACGCCTCTACCTACTGGCAGAGGTTGAAGACGGTGGGGAGTTGGGCTGGGCCTCAGCCACAGTGCCGGGTCAGGTGGCTGTGCCAGGTAAGCTGGCCCAAGTGGCTTCTCTCTCTCTCTCACTCTCTCTCTCTGTCTCTCTTATTTCTATTTTTGTTCTGTTTTTTTATTTATGCAAATTTGTTTAAATGTGGTTTTCAAACCAAATCACTTTTAAAAATTCTGGAAATAGTAATGGGCACTAAATGAATTATTCTAGAGGCCCTCAACTAATTCCCAAATTGTTAGAGCATTTAAAATATTTAGAGTATTTAAATGCCCCAATTCAAATACAATATTAGTTAGTTCGAAAATCCAGAATGGCTTAGAAATATGTGCATCATTTTTGGCAGAGGTTCTAGACCAATTCAAAAATGATGGACATTTATGAAGGGCATTTTGGGTTCATTGAAATATTTTTATTTTGATCCTAGTTGAAATTATTATCTGCTAGGGTTTGAACAATCCCCAATTCAAATTTCAAACAAATATAGACATGATACATGGATGCTTATGCAAGTAGTTGCAATCAGGTTCTAGGGCTGTGACAACTCACCCCCACTAAACAAGAATCTCGTCCCGAGATTCAAGACGTGAGGTAACACAATTTGATACTTTCTTTGTGACCCAACACTCCATGTTGATCTTGACATCTTTGCTTTCGAGATCTTCATCCAGCACAATGATGACAAAAAGCGACTTAATAATCGATCTTCTCGAGGATCGAACAACTGACGATCAACTCATGGAATGAGACATAACAATATCTCTCGAGTTGAGACGCAAAACACACATCAGGAGCAATGGAATCAAGCAGATGACAAGGTTTCAATTTGGTAGGTAACAATCCCACAATGGAGTAGGATGGTTCATGGTTTCAAGATAGCAAAGAAATAATTGCCATGATTCCATGACGGGACACCTTAGAGAAGGTGGCTCATAGAGTTATTCCCTTAAGTGGCAGAAGAATTACTTTTGATACAGAGATCATTGAAACTCTCTATACCAACCTAAGTCAAATCATAATCGATCGGTGGAAAGAGCTCGAAGGGATGCCATACTCATACTAGAATGGATGATGTGGACTACCTTGTTGAAGATAACGCAATGGATGATTTTTGGTTATCACCGGAAATGGATGGGACCCATGGAAGGACCACTTTTGCAGATAACCCCGATCAGTAATTACTGAGAAGGGCAGTCCATGGTAGGATGGCACAATGGCGGTGCAAGCTGGGAACAAGATGCAAATGTTGGGAATGATTCTAGTAAATGGTGAAAAACTCAACAGTAGAGAGTGAATCCACTATTTGAATGGTTATAGCATAATCGAAGAAACTGGGAGCACAAGGATCTGTAAGGAACAACTTCTAGATTAAGTTGCACTAAATCCTCATGGAGAAGATGGTCAAATAGCTCAATAAAGATACTACAATGATAGATCTTCCGGCTAGGTGTGTCGGCCAGAACATCAACCTTGTCGGGACCTACATCATAGATCTTGGATAAGTTCCAACCATCATATCCGCCTGAGATTCAGATCTGGTTGGTAACGGAATATTTCAGACATGTCTGGAAAAGAAAGGTTGCAACACAAATCAACGAGATGACGTTGCGAGATTCTTGGGAATGAACTACGATAGCAAGCTCCAAAACACGAGCTGGTTCTGCTACATACATGTGAGCATGTTTTCCAAGACAAGAATGACCACATAGTAGTCTTATAATAAAACACTATTGACTTCAGTTTAGGATCCATCATCAAGGATTTCGAAGTCTTTACGTGCGCTAGACTTCTTTTCCTTGAACAAGTCAATCAGTGGCTTGGTGTGCTAGGGAATACATATGGAGTGGAGGTAATTAATCTACCAACCCATAGAATACATTCGCACATGCATAACTGACTTGGGATGGTACCAGAGGAAACAAAAACAATCTTTCTCGAACTCACGGCGGCAACTTCCACCAAATGCACATGAACTCGAGGAAGTCACTTCTTTCATCCAAGCATAAGCTTCATGAACGGAACACGAAGACATTGCTTACGAAGTTTTCAACACTAGGTTGATGTTCAACATGAACCATGGGGGAGACAAAATGCTGCTGATGGGTTCAACAACAACTCATCGGAATTTCCATATCACTGGACTTCCACCATCATGTGAGCACGGTGATAGCATTGGTCAGACCAAAAGATGTAATGGTGTATGCTCGAGGGATCAACCACAAGTAAGACAACATTACGAACATCGTTGGTTTTGTTTTAACTTGACGATAGCCCATACTCAAGTCAAAGTTTTGACAAGGCAATAGATCCAACAACTGATCTAGAGGACCAATTGATGGAGATATCATCTTTCCTCAACACACACACACACACACAAAAATATATCCCTTAACATGAACTAAGTCAGACAAGCTTTTATCTTCCAACTCTCCAAGTTGTTGTTTTGGCTTAGCCAACTAGCTCAGGGGTATCCAACACAGATTCTTGGAGAATTGGTGGTTTGGAGGAAAACCAACATGATCACGAGCCCAACATAGTAGTCAGGTGACAACCTAGTAATACTTTCGAGAAGATAGTCGGAACATCACCAACCATCGATATGTTACTAAGCTCGAGAACAATCTTGCTTTTCAGAGCAAGACGATAAAACTAAATAGGAAAGGGATTGATACAATCCTAACTCTTGGTCGAAGAGCGCACCAGAAATAAGGACAAGGTAGCACAATCAATCTTAGAATGATGATTCAATAACCGGCACACTAAGAACGAAATTATTGTTCTTTAACTACCAAGCAACGGAGTTGCTAGGAGTATTTATTTCACACATCATGATTCACTTGTTGGCATTCCGGTTACAATAACACGGAACCGAGGAATGAACAATGATGGCAAGAAGTATCACTGCGTCAAGAATTCATAAGAGGTGGTGCAATTCTCGTGACAATCCTGACATAAAGATGGCAATACCCCAAGGTAGAACAGAACAAAAGCTGGGTTGCATTTTGATCTGCGGAATACAACTACTTTTGACCCAATCCTGGATATGGATGAGGTATTGGAGTTTGTTTCTCCTAGTCATTCTGGAATGGAACGGCTCGATGGACCACAAAGATAATAGACATCAATATCACGAATGCTCAACTACCCCTATCTATCAATTGATAGACGAGGGCCAGAAAATAACTAAAGAGGGACAACCCAAAAGAACATATGATTTTTGAGTTGTGAGTGCATAGATTAGCATGTCAAACGAGTTCAACATAATTCTTCCGGATAACCCATTCAGAAAGGTAGAACTGGCAGAGTCACAACATAGAATCAAGAACTCATCAAGAGCACTCTAGTTGTGATCTTTCGGTTCCGCGAGGAACTTCTTCCATAAGCAGTTCATGATATTTGGAAGAAGGATATACCATGAACCTCGAGGACTATCGCAAAGGTTACTAATATCCTAAAGGAACGGACAACACTATCTACACGAATTAAGTAGAGTGAATCTTGGGTTCAACAGCCCAGAAATAGAATGCCTACTAACTAAATGGCATCACGGGATGCTTTCGAAAATAATGGCCAGAATCATCACACTGGGAATACAAAGCATTGCTAGATTACTAGGTGACTCCCTAAAACACCTAGGGTCATAATAATAGCTCCAACATATATGTCGAGGCAACAGAGTACCTCAACTCACCGATTAGTGTGATTAATCTGGCCCAAATGGACATTAGGAACATGGAGGAATGATTGCAAGTGCATTAGACTATATAGAAACCTGGGATGACTCAGACAGCATAACGGCTGTAAATGCTCAAAAAGATTTGAGACATCCTACAAAATGGTGGCATAACCACTTAACATCACAATATCAAAGTTCTGAGATCAACTGTCAACACACAGAAGTAGTAGGAACTGAGCTCGGGCTTGAAACCAACAATCCTAAGAGTCTACAGATTAGTAACACGTGATCCTGATAGAAAGATAAGAAGCCTAGTTCTTAATCCCCGTAGAAGAGAAGAGGATGACTCAGATCAGAAGGGCATAAGATAAAGGAGTAAAAAGAGCCTTACATTCCCTTCCACAATCAATTCCCTTACATAACTAAAGCATTTCTAGACACAACTTCGACCGGTTTGGCTTGGTAATCCTAGAGGCAGTCATGCTCCAATACGAAAGCTGTCAGGACCCCGATTCTAAGTCACACCGATCTAGCCTGTAACACCTCATATCACTTTGCAGCCTCACGCATGGTATTCCCACGGTGTCGCCTTACCATGGCCCGGGACTGTTTGCGCCTTTTGGCTCACGTATATGATAGTGTCGCTAGCATCCATATGACAGAGAACCCGGGCCGACATGGCTAGTCGTGAACCCAAAGCGGCACTAACTTACGGGGATAGGCATACATGAATCAACCTCGAGCATGTCGGTCAGCAGCATGTGAATCCGGGCTGTAGCACTGGGCTAATAGGACACCAGGAACCAGGGCTGTAGCAGGCTAGGCAGTACTCCGGATGTCACCACGTGACATTTCCCTGAAGGGATAGACACATGAATGAAGTGAAACACATGCCGGCCAGTCAAGTGTTCCGGAGTAGTAGTGTTGGGCTAGCAGGACTCCGGTGAACCGGGCTGTAGCAGACTACTATGGCACATAGAAGCACTAGACTACATTTCCCCATAAGAGTGGCTGCCAAGGATAAACAACTAGATGGTCGGATCCCACACATACCAAGCATTTCAATCATACACACAATATGCTCGATATGTGTAGATACAACATGGCATCACAACATAACTCTACGACTCAAGTATTTATTCATTAGGCTCCGAGGAGCGAGATAATACAAACATGGGTCTCATGACCCCAACATGCAGAGCATACAAGCAACAAGCACATGCAGAAGCTTAACTTGTCTGGGTACAGACAACTACAAATGAAGAATGCCGAGAAGCCTGACTATCTACAAGACGCTCCCGAGGGCACAAGATCGTAGCCGAGGTATCAAGCTAAACGTCGAAGTCCACATGGAACTACTAGCGAGACTGACGTCTCTCTGCAAAACATAAAATAGGCAAACATGAGTACAAATGTACCGAGCAAGGGTTACATCAGAACTATCTACATATGCATCAGTATCAATAAAGGGGGTGGTGGAGTTTAACTGCAGCAAGCCAGCTTTGACTCGGTGGCTATCCTGAACTACGACTGCAAGTAAATCTTTTGAGGTGGCGCACACGAGTCCACATATTCACCAATCAATACACCACTATGGATCCGCTCCCGTCTCCCTACGAGAACGCCATCCATAGCACTCACGCTTATCTTGCGCATTTTAGAGTATCCACTTTCACTTTTCTATGAACTGTACAGGCAACCTAGAAGTCCTTTACCGCGGACACGACTATTCGAATAGATGATGTTAACCCTGCAGGGGTGTACTTCTTCACACACGTTCTCGCCACTTACCACCATGTACACATCGTGTATCTCGGCAACCTTCAAGCGGAAGCCTGGCGAGGGAGTCGGCCACGACCTGACTAACCACACAAGTCTCTAGTCCAGGTTTATCGCCTATTCGGGTTCCATCTGCGAGGAGATCCGGCCAACGTTTCGCTCACAGCCCCAAACAATGTGTGCAGGGTTCCCGAGACACCAAAGGGGCGCCCGGTACACCGTAGCACGGTGTATCTAACGCATCATATCCCACCCCTAGGGTCAGCGCTACACACGGCCTCCAACACATATCCTACAAACACCAGAAACTAGTTGCAACTCCCGGACAGGGGACATGGGCGGTTAATAAGTCGAGAGGGTCAATTAAGGATCCCAATGAGTGGTAGTAGCTATTCATGGATCACAAACACAGAACTCAGTTCTTGAGGACGATTTCAATGAGACAACACACCATGTACTCCTACATGGCCTCTCACCGCTACCTTTACCAAATCGTGTTCACACAATTAGCTCACACACAGTAGGACACGTTCATCACCATTCCAATTCATCCCCGATGAATTAGACCTGACTCAACTCTAAGCAGTAGCAGGCATGACAAACAAGCATGAATGAGTAGGCACATCAGGGCTCAAACAAACCCTACTCATGCTAGTGGGTTGCATCTATTTACTGTGGCAATGACAGGTCATGCAGAGGAAAGGGTTCAACTACCGCAGCATGTAACAGTTGAATCGTTGTTGTCCTAATGCAGTAAAGGAGAGCAGGAGCGAGAGAGTGAGATTGTATCAGAATGAACAATGGGGTTTTGCTTGCCTGACACTTCTAAAGATAATATATCTCTTCATCGGTGTCATCAAACTCATCGTCGGAACCACATCTATCGAGAGGGGACAAATACCGGCAACTGAGAAGGAAAACAAAATCAATGCAATGCACAATATGATGCATGATCATGAAATGTCAATATGCTATGTTTTGAGCTAATGCAACTAGCAACATGTTAAATGGAGTTGGTTTGAACCTTAGGTTCAAATTCAAACTACATCTGTGAGGGTTTAAATGCCATTTATATGATTTGGCCTAAACATCAGCCATAAGTTGTTCCAACATACATGAAAATGGTACAGATGGATAAATTGGATTTTTCTGATCATTTTTCATATATAATTTATTTCATTTGGAGTTACAGTTTAATTGCTATGAATTTTAGAAGTTTTAACCATTTTCTGAAATAAATAAATCATTAATGATTTATTCAAAATCCCAGAAAAGCATTACTACGTCAGCCTGATGTCGGAATGACATCATCAGGTCAACAGCGTCAGCCCAGGTCAAACCTGACGCTGGGACCCACTGGTCAGTGACTAGGCTAATTAATAGAGACTATTAGTGCTAATTTAATCCTAACTAAAAGTGTTAGTGGGGCATGGGCCCACATGTCAGTGAGTAGGGAGGGTAGTTTGTGACCTAATTATTTTTAGCCTAATTTGACACGTCAGTCGGCCGGGGTTAGGCCGCCGGCGACCTCAGCCGACGGCGGAGGCTCGCCGGACTTGAGCTACAGGCGGCGGATGGACTCGCGGAGACCACTGGGGCGTAGCCTGTTCTCTCCCGAATCTAGAGGAGTAGGTGGGTGGCCGCGTGGGTGCCGGAGCTCCCCGGAACGAAGCTGCGGCGGTGGCCGGAGTTCGGCGTTAGCGGGTTAGGCGCTACGGTGCACGGTAGGGGGAGGTGTTGGTGTCTATGAGCTTCTGGAGACGTGCTGAGCACGATGGGATGCACGGATGCGAGCGGCGCCCGCTCTAGCCAAGGTGGCTTCATGAACGGCGGCGAGGAGCTCTAGGCTCTAATGTCTAGTGCGGCTAGGGAACGAGGACGAGCTCGGGGAGCAGGGGGAAATACGGTGGGGCTCACAGCGGGGTCAAAGCGGAGCTCAGCAGACTCGGGGAGGCAACGGAGACGGCGATTCGAACGGCGGCATCCGGCGGCCGTGGTTGGGGAAGAAGGTCACAGGCGTCATATTGGGGCTGTCCTGGCTTGTGTACCTCAGCGAGGAGGGAGAAGAGGTTGCGGCGGAGCCTCTGAGAGCATCGGCGAGGCGAGGCAGTGGCTGTGGCCACGGCGGTGCTTGTTGGCGGCGACGGCTCCGCGTAAGAGAAACAGAGGAGGGGAGGGAGAGCAGCGAGTGAGGGAGAGGAGAGAGGGGTCCAGAGCGGCAACGAGGGAAGGATCGGGGCCCCAGGTCGAAGCAGGAGGTGGAGCTCGGGCATGCGCGCGTCGACACGCCTCTGCCTACTTGCAGAGGTTGAAGACGGCGGGGAGTTGGGCTGGGCCTCAGCCACAGTGCCGGGCCAGGTGGCTGTGCCAGGTAAGCTGGCCCAAGTGGCTTCTCTCTCTCTCTTATTTCTATTTTTGTTCTGTTTTTTTATTTATGCAAATTTGTTTAAATTTGGTTTTCAAACCAAATCACTTTTTAAAAATTCTGGAAATAGTTATGGGCACTAAATGAATTATTCCAGATGCCCTCAACTAATTCCAAAATTGTTGGAGCATTTAAAAATATTTATAGTATTTAAATGCCCCAATTCAAATACAATATGAGTTAGTTCAAAAATCCAAAATGGCCTAGAAATATGTTCATCATTTTTGGCAGAGGTTCTAGACCAATTCAGAAATAATGGACATTTATGAAGTGCATTTTGGGTTCATTGAAATATTTTTATTTTGATCCTAGTTGAAATTATTATCTGCTAGGGTTTGAACAATCCCCAATTCAAATTTCAAACAAATATAGACATGATACATGGATGCTTATGCAACTAGTTGCAATCAGGTTCTAGGGCTGTGACACTTTCCACTCAAAACATTAATTTCTTCTATCGCATGCACTTTCTTATTAGTAGATCTTTCAGTGTACCATTGAGAATAATTAACCATAATACTATCTAGGAGTTTTGTAGCTTCTCCTAAAGTGATTTCCATAAAAGTGCCTCCCGCAGCCGAATCTAAAAGATTTCTAGAAGCAAAATTCAATCCGGCATAAATTTTTTGTATAATCATCCACAAATTCAAGCCATGTGTAGGGCAATTACGTATCATTAATTTCATCCTCTCCCAAGCTTGTGCAACATGTTCATGATCAAGTTGCTTAAAATTCATAATATCATTTCTAAGAGAGATGATCTTAGCGGGAGGAAAATACTTAGAGATAAAAGCATCTTTGCACTTATTCCATGAATCAATACTATTTTTAGGCAAAGAAGAAAACCAAGCTTTAGCACGATCTCTAAGCGAAAAAGGAAATAGCTTAAATTTAACAATATCATTATCCACATATTTCTTCTTTTGCATATCACATAAATCAACGAAGCTATTCAAATGGGTAGCGGCATCTTCACTAGGAAGGCTGGTGAATTGATCTTTCATGACAAGATTCAACAAAGCAGCATTGATTTCACAAGATTCAGTATTGGTAAGAGGAGCAATCAGAGTGCTAAGGAAATCATTGTTGTTGGTATTGGTGAAGTCACACAATTTAGTATTATCTTGAGCCATCGTGACAAGCAAGCAATCCAACACACAAGCAAACAAGAAACAGGCAAAAATAGGCAAATAGAGAAAGAGAGGGAGGATGGAGAGAGAGGGCGAATAAAACGGCAAGGGTGAAGTGGGGGAGAGGAAAACGAGAGGCAAATGGCAAATAATGTAATGCGGGAGATAAGGGTTTGTGATTGGTACTTGGTATGTTTTGACTTGCAACGCCGCCACACGTGACTCGTTGTCGGGAGTCAAATCTTGACTTGTCTTGCGTGAACCTCCCCGCAACGGCGCCAGAAATCCTTCTTGCTACCTCTTGATCACTGCGTTGGTTTTTCTTTGAAGAGGAAAGGGTGATGCAGCAAATTAGCGTAAGTATTTCCCTTAGTTTTTGAGAACCAAGGTATCAATCCAGTAGGAGGCCGTGCACGAGTCCCTCACACCTACACAACCAAATAAATCCTCGCAACCAACGCGATCAAGGGTTGTCAATCCCTACAGGTCACTTACAAGAGTGAGATATGATAGATATGATAGGATAATATTTTTGGTATTTTTATGATAAAGAGAAATAAAAGATGCAAAGTAAAATAAATGGTAAATGAAATAACTAAGTATTGGAAGATTAATATGATGGAAGATAGACCCGGGGCCCATAGGTTTCACTAGTCGCATCTCTCAAGAGCATAAGTATTGACGGTGGGTGAACAAATTACTGTTGAGCAATTGATAGAATTGAGCATAGTTTTTTTTGAGAGAGAATTGAGCATACTTATGAGAATATCTAGGTATGATCATGTATATAGGCATCACGTCCGAAACAAGTAGACCGACTCCTGCCTGCATCTACTACTATTACTCCACACATCGACCGCTATCCAGCATGCATCTAGAGTATTAAGTTCAAGAGAGCGGAGTAACACTTTAAGCAAGATGACATGATGTAGAGGGATAAACTCATGCAATATGATATAAACCCCATCTTGTTATCCTCGATGGCAACAATACAATACGTGCCTTCCTGCCCCTACTGTCACTGGGAAAGGACACCGCAAGATTGAACCCAAAGATAAGCACTTCTCCCATTGCAAGAAAGATCAATCTAGTAGGCCAAACCAAAATGATAATCCGAACAGACTTGCAAAGATAACCACTCATACATAAAAGAATTTAGAGAAGATTCAAATATTCTTCATAGATAAACTTGATCATAAACCCACAATTCATCGGTCTCAACAAACATACCGCAAAAGAAGATTACATTGAATAGATCTCCACAAGAGAGAGGGAGAACTTTGTATTGAGATCCAAAAAGAGATAAGAAGCCATCTAGCTAATAACTATGGACCCGTAGGTCTGAAGTAAACTACTCACACTTTATCGGAGGGGCTATGGTGTTGATGTAGAAGCCCTCCGTGATCGATACCCCCTCCGGCGGAGCTCCGGAAAAGACCCCAAGATGGGATCTCATGGATACAGAAAGTTAAGGCGGTGGAATTAGGGTTTTGGCTCCGTATCTGGTAGTTTGGGGGGTACGTAGGTACATATAGGAGGAAGGAGTACGTCGTTGGAGCAACAGGGGGGCCACGAGGGTGGAGGGTGCGCCTAGGGGGGGTAGGCGCACCCCCTACCTCGTGCCTTCCTCGTTGATTGCTTGACGTAGGGTCCAAGTCCTCTGGATCATGTTCGTTCCGAAAATCACGTTCCCGAAGGTTTCATTCCATTTGGACTCCGTTTGATATTCCTTTTCCGCGAAACCCTAAAGTAGGCAAAAAACAACAATTCTGGGCTGGGCCTCCGGTTAATAGGTTAGTACTAAAAATAATATAAAAGTGTATAATAAAGCCCAATAATTTCCAAAATATAATATAATATATCATGGAACAATAAAAAATTATAGATACGTTGGAGACGTATCAGCTATTATCATTGTAAATTTGCATATCAAAACTTGGGAGACTAAAAATATCATCTTCATTAAACGTAGCATCCCCAAGCTTGGGACAAACATTAATTACGGCAAATATATTCTCAAAAACATCATCTTCATCAAACATAGCATCCCCAAGCTTGGGCCTTTTCATATCATAAGCATAATAACTCTCATCATTAATAGTATGGATAGCACCAATAGTATAGCAATTATCATCATCACAAAGAGTAATAGGAGCAACATTAATTGGGAGAGATACCTTTCTACCTTTGCTTCTCCATGTTTTCTTTTTCTTCTTCACATCATGTGTGGGTTCAACCCTCTTTTTGGAGCTCCTTATTAATGAGATTGGTTGAATAGAAGGCTCCTCCTCGTTACCTGATTCATCATAAGAAATAATAGGAGGATATTGGGAAGTCTCTTCCCTTTCATTAGTATTCTCTTAATCTTCTATTTGTTTTCTTTTTCTTTATGTAGTTGGCAATATAAGGATTTTCAATACAGTTCACCGCACAATACATATAAATTTCCTCTAGATCAAAACAAAGAATTTTATCATGGGAAAATACTGGAAGATAGTTAGTTATACATTTCATTTCTTCATAACCCATAAGCAAGCTAAGTTCATTATGATGTGCAAGAGAAATCAAGTCATCACAATTTTTGGAAACGATTAGATCAAGAAACAATTTGCATCGGATGATTAAATGACCACGTTCATTGCAAAGTTCACAAGTATGGCCAAGAAAATTTATATTTTTAGCACAAACATCTAGACTTTCTTGCAACCATTTAGTTTTTAAGTACTTATGCCTCTTGCAAAATCTATCTTCCCTAATTGGTGTGTACATGCAGACTCTATGCACTCCACAAAAATCGACATGCTTATAAGAGACATTCTCATCATGACTAGTGCAATCATCATTAGTACTATGGATATTCAAAGAGTTTACACTAATAACATTGCAATCATGCTCATAATTCAAAGATTTAGTGCCAAACATTTTAATGCATTCTTCTTCTAACACTTTGGCACAATTTTCCTTTCCATCATACTCACAAAAGATATTAAAAAGATGAAGCGAATGAGGCAAACTCAATTCCATTTTTTTGTAGTTTTCTTTTATAAACTAAACTAGTGCTAAAACAATAAACAAAAAGATTCGATTGCAAGACCTAAAGATATACCTTCAAGCACTAACCTCCCCGGCAACGGCGCCACAAAAGAGCTTGATGTCTACTACACAACCTTCTTCTTGTAGACATTGTTGGGCCTCCAAGTGCAGAGGTTTGTAGGACAGTAGAAAATTTCCCTCAAGTGGATGACCTAAGGTTTATCAATCTATGGGAGGCGTAGGATGAAGATGGTCTCTCTCAAGCAACCGTGCAACCAAATAACAAAGAGTCTCTTGTGTCCCCAACACACCCAATACAATATTAAATTGTATAGGTGCACTAGTTCGGTGAAGAGATGGTGATACAAGTGCAATATGGATAGTAGACAAAGGTTTTTGTAATCTGAAAATATAAAAACAGCAAGGTAACTAATGGTAAAAGTGAGCACAAACGGTATTGCAATGTGTTGAAACAAGGCCTAGGGTTCATACTTTCACTAGTGCAAGTTCTCTCAACAATAATAACATAGTTGGATCATATAACTATCCCTCAACATGCAACAAAGACTCACTCCAGAGTCACTAATAGCGGAGAACAAACGAAGAGATTATGGTAGGGTATGAAACCACCTCAAAGTTATCCTTCCTGATCGATCTATTCAAGAGTCCGTAGTAAAATAACATGAAGCTATTCTTTCCGTTCAATCTATCATAGAGTTCGTACTAGAATAACACCTTAAGACACAAATCAATCAAAACCCTAATGTCACCTAGATACTCCAATGTCACCTCAAGTATCTGTGGGTATGATTATACGATATGCATCACACAATCTTAGATTCATCTATTCAAACCAACACAAAGTACTTCAAAGAGTGCCCCAAAGTTTCTACCGGAGAGTCAAGATGAAAATGTGTGCCAACTCCTATGCATACCCGCAAGTTGATCACCAAAACATACATCAAGTGGATCAATAGAATACCCCATTGTCACCACGGGTATCCCACGCTAGACATACATCAAGTGTTCTCAAATCCTTAAAGACTCAATCTGATAAGATAACTTCAAAGGGAAAACTCAATCCATTACAAGAGAGTAGAGGGGGAGAAACATCATAAGATCCAACTATAATAGCACAGCTCGCGATACATCAAGATCGTACCACCTCAAGAACACAAGAGAGAGAGAGATCAAACACATAGCTACTGGTACATACCCTCGGCCCTGAGGGAGAACTACTCCCTCCTCGTCATGGAGAGCGCCGTGATGATGAAGATGGCCACCGCAGAGGGATTCCCCCCTCCGACAGGGTGCCGGAACAGGTCTAGATTGGTTTTCAGTGGCTACAGAGGATTCTGGCGGCAGAACTCCCGATCTATTCTGCTCCCCAAAGTTTTCAGGGTATATGGGTATATATGGGAGGAAGAAGTACATCGGTGGATCTCCGGGCTGTCCACGAGGCAGGGGGCACGCCCCCACCCTCATGGCCAGCCCGGGACTCTCCTGGTCCATCTCGGATACTCTGTGGGCTTCTTCTGGTTCAAAGTTAAGTTCCATGAAGTTTCAGGTCAATTGGACTCTGTTTGATTTTCCTTTTCTGCGATACTCTAAAACAAGGAAAAAACAGAAACTGGCACTGGGCTCTAGGTTAATAGGTTAGTCCAAAAAATCATATAAAATAGCATATAAATTCATATAAAACATCCAAGGTTGATAATATAATATCATGGAACAATAAAAATTATAGATACGTTGGAGACGTATCAAAGATCAAAAAGCAATCACTATATCGCGTTGTGGTTTTTGATGTGTAGGTAAGAACGGTTCTTGCTAAGCCCGTAGCAGCCATGTAAAATTTGAAACAACAAAGTTGGGGACGTCTAACTTGTTTTTGCAGGGCATGTTGTGATGTGACATGGTCAAGACGTGATTATATAAATTGTTGTATGAGATGATCATGTTTTTTAACACAGTTATCGACAACTAGCAGGAGCCATATGGTTGTCGCTTTATTGTATGAAATGCAATCTCCATGTAATTGCTTTACTTTATCACTAAGTGGTAGCGATAGTCGTGGAAGCAATAGTTGGCGAGATGACAATGATGCTTCAACGAAGATCAAGGTGTCAAGCCGGTGACGATGGTGATCATGACGGTGCTTTGAAGATGGAGATCAAAGGCACAAGATGATGATGGCCATATCATATCACTTATATTGATTGCATGTGATGTTTATCCTTTATGCATCTTATTTTGCTTAGTACGACGGTAGCATTATAAGATGATCTCTCACTAAATTTCAAGGTATAAGTGTTCTCCCTGAGTATGCACCGTTGCTACAGTTCGTCATGCCAAGACACCACGTGATGATCGGGTGTGATAAGCTCTATGTTCACATACAATGGGTGCAAGCCAGTTTTGCACAAGCAAAATACTCGGGTTAAACTTGACGAGCCTAGCATATGTAGATATGGCCTCGGAACACTGAGACCGAAAGGTCAAGCATGAATCATATAGTAGATATGATCAACATAGTGATGTTCACCATTGAAAGCTACTCCATCTCACACGATGATAGGACATGGTTTAGTTGATATGGATCACGTGATCACTTAGATGATCAGAGGGATGTCTATCTAAGTGGGAGTTCTTAAGTAATATGATTAATTGAACTTTAATTTATCATGAACTTAGTACCTGATAGTATTTTGCATGTCTATGTTGTTGTAGATTAATGGCTCGTGTATTTATCATGAACTTAGTACCTGATAATATTTATCATGATCATTGTTCTGTTGAATTTTAATGCATTCCTAGAGAAAGCTAAATTGAAAGATGATGGTAGCAACTACACAGACTGGGTCCGTAACTTGAGGATTATCCTCATTGCTACATAGAAGAATTACGTCCTGAAAGCATCGCTAGGTGCCAAACCTGCTGCAGGAGCAACTCCAGATGTTATGAACACCTGGCAGAGCAAAACTTATGACTACTCGATAGTTCAGTGTGCCATGCTTTATGGCTTAGAACTGGGACTTCAACGACATTTTGAACATCATGGAGCATATGAGATGTTTCAGGATTTGAAGTTAATATTTCAAGCAAATGCCCGGATTGAGAGATATGAAGTCTCCAATAAGTTCTACAGCTGCAAAATGGAGGAGAATAGTTCTGTCAGTGAACATATACTCAGAATGTCTGGGTAGCACAATCACTTGACTCAGCTGGGAGTTAATCTTCCGGTTGATAGTGTCATTGACAGAGTTCTTCAATCACTGCCACCAAGCTACAAAAGCTTTGTGATGAACTATAATATGCAAGGGATGGATAAGACAATTCCTGAGCTCTTCACGATGTTAAAGGCTGCAGAGGTAGAAATCAAGAAGGAGCACCAAGTGTTGATGGTCAACAAGACCACCAGTTTCAAGAAGAAGGGCAAAGGGAAGACGGGGAACTTCAAGAAGAACGGCAAGCAAGTTGCTGCTCAAGTGAAGAAGCCCAAGTCTGGACCTAAGCCTGAGACTGAGTGCTTCTACTGCAAAGGGACTGGTCACTATAAGTGAAACTACCCCAAGTATTTGGCGGATAAGAAGGATGGCAAAGTGAACGGTATATTTGATATACATGTTATTGATGTGTACCTTACTAATGCTCGCAGTAGCGCCTGGGTATTTGATACTGGTTCTATTGCTAATATTTGCAACTTGAAACAAGGGGCTATGGATTAAGCAAAGATTGGCTAAGGACGAGGTGACGATGCGTGTGGGAAATGGTTCCAAAGTCGATGTGATCGCCGACGGCATGCTACCTCTACATCTACCTCCGAGATTAGTTTTAGACCTGAATAATTGTTATTTGGTGCCAGTGTTAAGCATGAACATCATGTCTGTATCTTGTTTGATGTGAGACGGTTATTCATTTAAATCAGAGAACAATTGTTGTTCTATTTATATGAGTAATATCTTTTATGGTCATGCACCCTTGATGAATGGTCTATTTTTAGTACATCTTGATAGTAGTGATACACATATTCATAGTATTGAAGCCAAAAGATATAAGTTTAATAATGATAGTGCAACTTATTTGTGACACTGCCATTTAGGTCATATTGGTGTAAAGCGCATGAAGAAACTCCATGCTGATGGGCTTTTGGAGTCACTTGATTATGAATCATTTGATTCTTGCGAACCGTGCCTCATGGGCAAGATGACTAAGACTCCATTCTCTGGAACAATGGAACGAGCAATAGACTTATTGGAAATAATACATACTGATGTATGCGGTCCGATGAGTGTTGATGCGCGTGGCAGATATCGTTATTCTCTGACCTTCACAGATGGTTTGAGCAGATATGGGTATATCTACTTGATGAAACATAAGCTGAAACATTTGAAAAGTTCAAATAATTTCAGAGTGAAGTGGAAAATCATCGTAACAAGAAAATAAAGTTTCTACTATCTGATCGTGGAGGAGAATATTTGAGTTACTAGTTTGGTCTTCATTTGAAACAATGCGGAATAGTTTCGCAACTCACGCCACCTGGAACACCACATTGTAATGGTGTGTCTGAATGTCGTAACCACACTTTATTAGATATCGTGCGATCTATGATGTCTCTTACTAATTTACCACTATCATTTTGGGTTTATGCTTTAGAGATGGCTGCATTCACATTAAATAGGGCACCATCGAAATCCATTAAGATGACACCATATGAACTATGGTTTGGCAAGAAACCCAAGTTGTCGTTTCTTAAAGTTTGGGGATGCGATGCTTATGTGAAAAAGCTTCAACCTGATAAGCTCGAATCCAAATCAGAGAAATGTGTCTTCATAGGATACCCAAAGGAGACTGTTGGGTACACCTTCTATCATAGATCCGAAGGCAAGATATTCGTTGCTAAGAATGGATCCTTTCTAGAGGAGTGAGGGAGTCCTGGATTAGGGGGTGTCCGGATGGCCGGACTATACCTTCAGCCGGACTCCTGGACTATGAAGATACAAGATTGAAGACTTCGTCCCGTGTCCGGAAGGGACTTTCCTTGGCGTGGAAGGCAAGCTTGGTGATACGGATATGCAGATCTCCTACCATTGTAACCGACTTTGTGTAACCCTAACCCTCTCCGGTGTCTATATAAACCGGAGGGTTTTAGTCCGTAGGACAACATACATCACAACAATCATACCATAGGCTAACTTCTAGGGTTTAGCCTCTCCAATCTCGTGGTAGATCTACTCTTGTACTACCCATATCATCAATATTGATCAAGCAGGACGTAGGGTTTTACCTCCATCGAGATGGCCCAAACCTGGGTAAAACTTCGTGTCCCTTGCCTCCTGTTACCATCCGGCCTAGACGCACAGTTCGGGACCCCCTACCCGAGATCCGCTGGTCTTGACACCGACATTGGTGCTTTCATTGAGAGTTCCTCTGTGTCATCGCTGTCAGGCTCGATGGCTCCTACGATCATCAATAGCGATGCAGCCTAGGGTGAGACCTTCCTCCCCGGACAGATCTTCTTCTTCGGCGGCTTCGCACTGCGGGCCAATTCACTTGGCCGTATGGAGCAGATCGAAAGCTACGCCCCTGGCCGCCAGGTCAGATTTGGAAGTTTAAACTACACGGTTGACATCCGCGGGGACTTGATCTTTGACGGATTCGAGCCACTGTCGAGCGCGCCGCACTGTCCCGATGAGCATGATCTAGCTCTGCCGCCGAACAGTGCCCTGGAGGCCGCACCCGCATTAGCTTCGACCCTTAATTCGGAGCCAACTGTGCCGATCGAGGATGGGCGGTTAGACGCCACCTCGGGGGCTGCGATCCCAACGGTGATTGAGCCGAACACCAGCCCCGTACTCTGCGAGACTTGTGACTCCAAGGAGCCGGACTCCTCTCCGGACTTCGAATCCTCCGCGCCCCTGCCGATCGAATCCGATTGGGCGCCAATCATGGAGTTTACTATCGCGGACATCTTTCAGCACTTGCCTTTCGGTGATATCCTGAAGACACTGAAGTCTCTCTCTTTATCAGGAGAGCCCTGGCCAGACTACGGTCAGCAAGGTTGGGGTATGGACGATGAAGAAATTCAAAGCCCACCCACCACCCACTTTGTAGCCACTGTCGACGACTTAACCGACATGCTCGACTTCGACTCCGAAGACATCGACAATATGGACGCCGATGAAGGAGATGATGAAGAACTAGCGCCTACTAGGCCTTGGAAAGCCACCTCGTCGTATGACATATACATGGTGGACACCCCAAAAGAAGGAGATGGCAATGGAACAGCGGAGGACGACCCCTCCAAGAAACAGCCTAAGCGCCGGCGTCAGCGGTGCCGCTCAAAATCCCGCCAAAACAAATAGGTGATTCCAACACGGGAGATAATAATACTCCGGAAAGTGCCGAAGAAAACCCCCTCCAGCAAGATTTAGCACAGGAGGATGGAGAAACCAGCCCTCATGTGAGAGCGGCAGACAGAGAGGTCGAGGACGATAATTATATGCCTCCCTCCGAAGACGAGGCAAGCCTCGATGACAACGAATTCATCATTCCAGAGGATCCCGTCGAGCAAGAGCGTTTTCAACGCAGGCTTATGGCCACAACAAGAAGCCTCAAGAAAAAACAGCAACAGCTTAGAGCTGATCAAGATTTGCTAGTCGACGGATGGACTGAAGTCCTAGTGGCCGAAGAGCATAAACTCAAACGCCCCTCCAAGAGCTACCTAAAGCGCAGGTTGCTACCCCGATTAGAGGAGGAAGCACTTGATGCGGCCGTCCGTCCACCTCGTCGCCGCGACAGAGAGGCCTCTCGGTCCTCCACTCAAGCCGCACCCCATACCAAGGCACATGAATATGCGCCGGACTTATGAGATATGTTGGAGGACACGGCAAGGCAAACAAGAGGATACGTCAGTTAATGCCGGATTTAGAGGCTCTAAATCCGGTCAGCGGAAAAAGCCATTCAAAAGGAATCCTAGGGGCCCGTCCAGTTTGGACCAAATACTCGACCGCTTGTGCCAGATATATGGCACCCCCGAAAAGCCGGCCAATCACACCAACAGGGATTGTTGGGTGTTCAAGCAGGCAGGCAAGTTAAATGCCGAAAATGAAGACAAGGGGCTGCATAGCAAAGACGACGAGGAGCCCCGGCCGCCGAACAACAGTGGACAGAAGGGTTTCCCCCCACAAGTGCGGACGGTGAACATGATATACGCAACCCACGTCCCCAAAAGGGAGCGGAAGCACGCGTTAAGGGACGTATACGTGGTAGAGCCAGTCACCCCAAAGTTCAACCCATGGTCCTCCTGCCCGATCAGCTTTGATCAAAGGGACCATCCCACTAGCATCCGTCATGGCGGATTCGCCGCATTGGTTCTAGACCCAATTATTGACGGATTTCATCTCACTAGAGTCCTTATGGACGGTGGCAGTAGCCTGAACCTGCTTTACCAGGATACAGTGCGGAAAATGGGCATAGATCCCACGAGGATTAAGCCCACCAAAACAACCTTTAAAGGTGTAATACAAGGTGTAGAGGCCAACTGCACAGGCTCAGTCACACTTGAAGTGGTCTTTGGATCTTCGGATAATTTCTGAAGCGAGGAGTTAATCTTCGACATAGTCCCGTTCCGCAGTGGTTATCACGCACTGCTCGGGCGAACCGCATTCGCCAAGTTCAATGCGGTACCGCACTACGCGTACGTTAAGCTCAAGATGCCAGGCCCTTGAGGAGTAATTATGGTTAATGGAAACACCGAACACTCCCTCCGAACGGAGGAGCACACGGCGGCCCTTGCAGCGGAAGTACAAAGCAGCCTCTCCAGGCAGTTCTCCAGTCCGGCCACTAAACGATCGGACACCGTCAAGCGCACCCAGAGTAACCTACAACAAGACCGCATGGCACGATCCAAGCAAGCATAGCAATGCGGCCCCAACCCCAACCCTCGCAAAAAGGTGACACCAGTACTTCGCGTACATAACTACGCTCTAGAGATACCATGGGTACAGGGGGAGGGGCACCATCACGGCACGCCCGAAACACGGCTTAAACCGTACCAGGGGCTGCCGATTTTTTAATTTTCTCTTACTTTCAGGACTCCATCGTTCGGAAGGCCTATTCGGCAGTTCAATTGCCGCACAAACGATGCAAGAACCAGGGAAGCAGACAAGCCATGCCGCATTATGGAACTCCTAGGTGGTCTCTATCACGAGCAGTATACCTGTTCGGCATACTATTCCGCAGCTTGCCCTTGGAACGGACATGTTAACTAGTCCAACCTTTCGCTTATCACATTATTTGTATCGTTCTGCTTTGATCGCAACCCTTTTTAATAAACAATGCATAGCTTTCATCTATTTTTGCATTACCTTTTTTCTTTATATATGTTCCTTAACGACATGTTGCACCCGTACACGTTGGTACGGCCAAAATACGCCAGGGGCTTTAGTACCCCTCAATATGGTGTGAGAAGTCCGAACACTTTAACAAGTGCGGCACCCCGAACTTATAGCATTATATGCATCGGCTCCGAATCATGTCTTGGGTCAATAGTTGGGTTTGTCCGGCTCCTATGTTTTGGTGCCTTACGTTCCGCTATATCGGCTAAGGTAGCACTAGGAGAACCACTGCGATTGTGCCCCAGTTGAGCTGGGTCGAGCACCTTAGTGGAGAAAGCTAAAACTGACTGTCATGATGAAGCGAGAGCTGGTCGCTGTTCGAGAGGTTTTTCGAGTCCCTAAAGACTTATGCCGCTTAGGGTGAGGAGCCGGCTCTGTCCGGCCAAGGCGTGGATAGCGCCCCGAACTCAGTCTTCCGAATACCAGGGGCTTCGCCGAAATTTAAAATTATAGAATTCTATGGCTAAGTGAGAGTGTTCACACATTATAGTCCGATTGCCTTGTTCGTTGGGCTGAGCGCCTCCCTCAAAGGACCCAAACATGGGAAAAAGAGCGCTCAGGTTTATCCCCGAACACCCCAGCACTAGCGGCACGGGGGCAGAATCCGACGACTCGCCATCTCTCAGAATTGATAAATAGCCGCACAGAAGGTAATATTTTAAATTCCAATAGCATTGCTTAGCGCATATGAACAAGTTTTCAGCGCACAGGACAAAACGAGCAAGTTTCACTCAAAAATTAGATCCCTAGAACATTCATCCGCCACAAGGCAGGCACCCTTCAGAACATCCTTATAGTAATTCTCGGGCTTGCGATGCTCTTTCCCCAGTGGTGGCCCGTCCTTCACAAGCTTCACAGCATCCAGCTTGCCCCAGTGCACCTTAGCACGGGCAAGGGCCCTACGGGCACCTTCAATGCAGATGGAGCGCTTGATGACTTCGAGCCTTGGACAGGCCTCCACCAGCCGCCGCACCAGCCCGAAATAGCTGCCAGGTAGAGCCCCTCCAGGCCACAGCCGAACAATGAGGCCCTTCATGGCCCGTTCGGCCGCCTTGTGGAGCTTGACCAGTTGGTTCAGCTGGTCGCTCAGGGGCACGGGGTGTCCGGCGTCAGCATACTGATACCAGAACACCTTCTTTGTCGAGCTTCCCTCCTCGGCTCGATAGAATGCGGCGGCATCGGACACACTCCGGGGAAGATCTGCGAACGCTCCTGGAGGGCTCCGGATTCGGGTAAGTAACAAGTAACTCACGTTTATGTGTTTGCTTTGCATAAAGAATCCCTTACCCGCCGCTATCTTCTTCACCTAATCCAACTCCTGGAGGGTCTTCTGGGATTCGGCCTTGGCAGACTTGGCATTTTCAATAGCCACCGCGAGCTCGGACGCTCGCGTCTTTGAGTCAAGCTCCAAACTCTCATGTTTTTTCATGAGAGCCTGGAGCTCTTGCCGTACCTTGCCAACCCCGGCCTCATACTTCTCCCACTCGGTGCGCTCTGAGGCTGCCCTCTTCTCTGCCTCGACCAGCGCTTGCTTAAGGGTCGCCACCTCAGATGTGGCCCCTACAATAGCCACGATAATCCTGTCATTCTTTGCAATTGCACCTTTTTATATATATATTTAAAAACAAGGTCTTTCTTACCTTCATTGTCCTCGAGCTGCTTCTTGGCACGCCCGAGCTCTTGCTCGGCCCGCTCGAGGTTCTGCTTTAGCGTGTCCACTTCCGCAGTCAGTGCGGTGGACGCAAGCAGAGAAGCCTACATACGCATATTGACTCATTTTATTTGATCCTCTATTCGGCTTTTCTTCCCGAACACCAAATAGAGCATCAGGGGCTACTGTCTATGCGCTAATATTATTTACACATTCTTTACTTACCTCAAAGCCTGTTAAAAGGCTAGTACAAGCTTCAGTCAGTCTGCTCTTGGCGGACTGAACCTTCTAGACCACCGCACTCATAATAGTGGGGTGCTCCTCGTCGATGGAGGCGCCTTGGAGCGCCTCCTACATATTGTCCGGCGCCTCCGGTTGGACGGGGGCCACCGGCACGGTGGGCTTGCTCCTCTTGGAAGGAGGTCCCCCGCCGGACTCTGGAACCTTTGAAGGTTCCGGAGCGGTGTCCGGCCTAGAGCCGGACTTGGAGCCCTGGGGGGTTTCATCCCCTTTACTCCTGGAGTCCGGGAGGTTGCCTTGCGGCGCCTCTAGGACCACCTCCTCCCGTCTTGGAACCTGTTGGGACAACACTTCGGTGTCGTCCATAGGGCGGGGGGAGGAAGCCGTCGGAAGCGAGTTCACATCCGACGAGTCTAGTGAGCCGCTCGACAATGCGTCGAGCTGGTCTTTGGGTGGGCTGCATAAACATATTCGACGTAAGGGAAAGCTGTGCAATAAACGAATACTATGAATTACTCTGGTATCCGGATACTTACGATTTTTCCAGGGGCTTGGCCCTGGGCTGCCACTCCTCTCCACCGTCGTCGGCGTCGGTGGAGTAGTCCGGAGGAAGGGTTTTCCCCTTCTTGGACCCTCCGGCCTCCCCAGAGAGGGTGGCCTTCCTTTTCTTCTCTCCTCCCGCTAGAGGGGGAGAGGTCTCTTCTTCTTCCTCCTCGTCTTCACGGGAGGAATGCGCCTCGGAACCGTCGGATGATGGATCCGACACCTCCTGGCGTCGGGCACTCTTTCGAGTCCCCGTGGCGTTTTCCGCGGCCTTCTTCTCCGGCACCACATAGGGTGCCGGAACCAGCAGCTTCGCCAAGCGAGCGTCCGCTGGGCCTTCGGGCAAAGGAGCCGGATAGTTGATCTGTCCGGATGTCACCTGCCATTCCTGTCAAAGGTAAGGGAGCTTAGATCCCGCATGGAGTCAAACTATGAAAAACCGATACCCTGTAAAAGGAAAAAACAGCTTACCGCATGAGCGTGACGCTGCGTACTGAATTCACGATCCTCGGTAGCGGATGCGGGGGCCTCGGCGCCCTTGAACAACACCTTCCAGGCATCTTCGTATGTCGTGTCGAAGAGCCTGCTCAGAGTTTGGTGCGGCGCCGGGTCGAACTCCCAGAGGTTGAAAGCCCGTTGTTGACATGGGAGGATCAGGCGGATGAGCATAACCTGGACAATATTGACAAGTTTGAGCTTCTTGTCCACAAGGGTTTGGATGCATGTTTGGAGTCCGGTCAACTCTCCTTTTTTACCCCATGACAGGCCCGTCTCCTTCCAGGAGGTAAGCGTGTAGGGGTCCGGATCGAAACACGGGGGCTGCGACCCATTCGGGGTTGCCCGGCTCGGTGATGTAAAACCACCCCGATTGCCACCCCTTCAGGGTCTCCACAAAGGAGCCCTCGAGCCATAGGACGTTGGCCATCTTGCCCACCATGGCGCCTCCGCACTCCGCCTGGTTGCCACGCACCACCTTTGGCTTGACATTGAAAGTCTTGAGCCACAGGCCGAAATGGGGGCGGATGCGGAGGAAAGCATCGCACACGACGATAAACGCCGAGATGTTGAGGACAAAGTTCGGGGCCAGATCGTGGAAATCCAGGACATAGTAGAACATGAGCCCCCAGACAAATGGGTGGAGAGGGACACCCAGTCCACGGAGGAAATGGGGGAGGAACACCACCCTCTCATGGGGCCTGGGGGTGGGGATGAGCTGCCCCTTTTTGGGAAGCCGATACATGATGTCGTTAGACAGGTATCCGGCCTTCCTCAGCTTTTTGATGTGTCCCTCCGTGACGGAGGAGACCATCCACTTGCCTCCCGCTCCGGACATGGCTGGAGAAGGTTGAGGTGGGGAGTGCGGACTTGGGCGCAGGAGCTCGAGTGCGCAAGAATGGATTGGCGAAGGAGGAAGAAGGCGTAGGTGAAAAGGTGGATCCTTATCCCCTTATATGGGTGGACGCAACTACATGTCCCCACCAGCCTGGTAAAACTCGCTTATCTCCAAGCGCCGTAATCAATGGCGCGGTTGGGTTACCCACACCCGTATTGATGAGAATCCCAGAATAAGGGGACACGATCTCTGCTTTAACAAGACGTGCCAAGGAAACCGCCTCGCATGACGCGTTGAGGTGGGATAATGAAACGACTCGGATAATGGCTTGGCCGTGGTGTGTCACACTACAGAATACGTAAGCAGATTAGATTTGTGTAAATATTATTCCCTCTATGGCAATATGTGGAAACTTATTTTGCAGAGCCGGACACTATCTTTGTGTTCAAAATCTTCTATGAAGTACTTGGAGGAGGAACCCGCCTTGCAATGCCGAAGACAATATGCGCGCCGGACTCGTCGTCATTGAAGCCTGGTTCAGGGGCTACTGAGGGAGTCCTGGATTAGGGGGTGTCCGGATGGCCGGACTATACCTTCATCCAGACTCCTGGACTATGAAGATACAAGATTGAAGACTTCGTCCCGTGTCCAGAAGGGACTTCCCTTGGCGTGGAAGGCAAGCTTGGCGATACGGATATGCAGATCTCCTACCATTGTAACCAACTTTGTGTAACCCTAACCCTCTCCGGTGTCTATATAAACTGGAGGGTTTTAGTCCGTAGGACAACATACATCACAACAATCATACCATAGGCTAGCTTCTAGGGTTTAGCCTCTCCGATCTTGTGGTAGATCTACTCTTGTACTACCCATATCATCAATATTAATCAAGCAGGACGTAGGGTTTTACCTCCATCGAAAGGGCCCGACCCTGGGTAAAACTTCGTGTCCCTTGCCTCCTGTTACCATCCGGCCTAGACGCACAGTTCGGGACCCCCTACCCGAGATCCGCCGGTCTTGACACCGACAAGGAGTTTCTCTCGAAAGAAGTGAGTGGGAGGAAAGTAGAACTTGATGAGGTAATTGTACCTGCTCCCTTATTAGAAAGTAGTTCATCACAGAAATCAGTTCCAGTGATTCCTACACCAATTAGTGAGGAAGCTAATGATGATGATCATGAAACTTCAGATCAAGTTACTACCGAACCTCGTAGGTCAACCAGAGTAAGATCCGCACCAGAGTGGTACGGTAATCCCGTTCTAGAGGTCATGTTACTTGACCATGATGAACCTACGAAGTAGGAGGAAGCGATGATGAGCCCAGATTCCGCAAAATGGCTTGAGGATGAAATCTGAGATGGATCCATGTATGACAACAAAGTGTGGACTTCATTGACTTGCCTGATGATCATAGAGAATAAATGGATCTTCAAGAAGAAGACTGACGCTGACGGTAATATTACTGTCTATAAAGCTCGACTTGCTACGAAAGGTTTTCGACAAGTTCAAGGAGTTGACTACGATGAGACCTTCTTACCTATAGCGATGCTTAAGTTCGTCCGAATCATGTTAGCAATTGCCGCATTTTATGATTATGAAATTTCGCCAATGGATGTCGAAACTGCATTCCTTAATGGATATCTTAAAGAAGAGTTGTATATGATGCAACCAGATGGTTTTGTCGATCCAAAAGGTGCTAACAAAGTGTGTAAGCTCCGACGATCCATTTATGGACTGGTGCAAGCATCTCGGAGTTGGAATATACGCTTTGATAGTGTGATCAGAGCATATGGTTTTATACAGACTTTTGGAGAAGCCTGTATTTACAACAAAGTGAGTGGGAGTGGGGGTGTCCAGGATTACGGGGTCCTCGGGCGTCCGGGCTATGTGATATGTGCCACACTAATGGGCTGTGGAGATACAAGACGAAAGACTTTCTCCCATGTCTAGATGGGACTGTCCTTGGCGTGGAAGGCAAGCTTAGCGTGCGAATATGAAGATTCCTTTCTCTGTAAACCGACTCTGTACAAATCCTAGTCCCCTCCGGTGTCTATGTGAACCGGAGGGTTTAGTCCGTAGAGGCAATCACAATCATAATCATATAGGGTAGACATCTAGGGTTTAGCCATTACGATATCATGGTAGATCAACTCTTGTAACCCCTATACTCATCAAAGTCAATCAAGAAGGACGTAGGGTATTACCTCCATCAAGAGGGCCCGAACATGGGTTAACACTGGGTCTCATGCCTCCTGTTACCATTGATCCTTAGACACATAGTTCGGGACCCCCTACTCGAGATCTGCCAGTTTTGACACTGACATTGGTGCTTTCATTGTGAGTTCCATTGTGCTGTCGTCGAAAGGCTCGATGGCTCCATCAATCATCTACAACAATGCTGCCGCGAAGGAGATTTTTCTCCCTGGCCAGATTTTTGTATTCGGCGGCTTCGCACTGCGTGCCAACTCGGTTGGGCACTTGGAGCAGATCGACAGCTACGCCCCTGGTCACCAGATCAGTTTTAGAATTCTGAACTATGTCACTGATATCCGAGGAGACTTGATCTTCCAAGGGTTCGCGGCCTCAACCACTGCTCCGGCCTTAGATCCGGAGCGCGTCATCAGGTCCGAAGACAGGAGCCTAGAGCCCGCTGGACTCTCTGCGGCCTTAGATCTCAACACCAAGAGAATAGCGTCTTCGACAATCATTGCAAGGCCGAACTCTTCTCCGGATACTACTTCCGAACCCTGGAGGCCCGCGTCATGCGAGCTCGGCCTAGAAACTTCCGACCCCGTCCAAACCCCGCTCTTAAATGAGGCTTTGGACTTAATGCGATCCCTTGTCATCACAGAGGAACCGCTTCTGAATCACGCCCAACCCGAACTAGGGGCTGGAAATAGGGAATTTTACTTCCCACCCTCCACCCACTTCATAGCCACCGTCGAGGACCTAACCGACATGCTTGATTATGCCTCCGAAGACATCGATGGTATGGACGACGATGCCGGAGAGGAGCAGGCCCAAAACCCACCGGTCAACGGACATCGGACGGCCACCTCATCGTATGACATATACACAGTGGATACACCTAAAAACGGCGACGGCGATGATGAGAAAAATCCAGTCGAGGACGAACCTCCGGAGATACCGCCGAAATGTCGATGTCAACGGCGCTTCTCTAAATCACGTCGCGGTAAGAACATCAATACCGGCACCGAAGAAAATGATACTCCGGAGAATGCCGAAGACCACGAAGACCCCATGGAACCAACATCCGAACAGGATGATCGGGAGGACGGGCAAGTTGACCCTGACGAACAAACAAGGAACAACGACTCGAAGGACAACAACTATCTTCCACTCTCCGAGGACGATGTAAGCCTCGACAATGAAGATTTTATCGTGCCAGAGGAACCCCTCGAACAAGAGCACTTCAAGCACCGACTAATAGCCACGACTAGAAGCCTAAAAAAGAAACAACAGAAGCTTCAAGCTGACCAAGATCTGCTCAACGACAGATAGACTAACGTCCTGGCAGCCAAAGAATACGACCTTCAATGCCCAGCAAAGAGTTACCCAAAGCGTAAGCTGCTACCCCAATTCGACGAAGAGGTGTTGGAGCCCATACCCCCATGCGTAATGCAGCTGATGGACCCTGTCGTGGAATTGTCACGGCAGATATCCTAGTGTGAGGACTTAGTCATGAGGCCAACGCATCTATGTGGTAGCTTGAGAGGGGTTGAGTGGAATCGAGAGACGCAACACAAGATAAAGGTTTAGACAGCTTCGGGCCCTGAGAAACATCATCCCGTAACAACCCTACGTGCTGTTTGAGGCTATGTTTCATTATGATCATGAGGAAGTCGTCGTAAACCGGCTCTTCCAGTCAACCCTAACCCTTTAAGATTGTTTCTTCTTCCTTGTCCCTCGGGGAGCCCTGCCCCTCCTTATATATGTTGAAGGGGCGGGTTACATGTAGAGTCCAACTCAGACTTAAGACATACTATTATGACTTCTCTTCATGGGCTTCTTAACATCTTGGGCTTCATAACATCTCGGGCTTCATAACTCCTAACAACCCAGTTACCACTGCCTACCGGGAGTTAACTGGTGCCGGTTTAAGATTGTGTGCCGGGAGTTAACTTCTGCTGGTTTAAGATGGTCTGCCGGTTTAAGAATGTCTGCTGAGTTATCATCTGACTTAACTCCTGTCTTAACTGTCAGCCGGTTTAACAACCTGCTGGTTTACCGTCTGGGTTAACTATCAGCCGGTTTAACAGCCTGTCGGTTTACCGTCTGACTTAACACCAACCGGTTTACCACCTGCCTTAACACTTGCCGGTTTACCACCTGCCTTAACACTTGTCGGTTTACCACCTGCCTTAACGCCTGCCGGTTTACCAAGTCCCAACCGGGTTATAACTCAGGACGGATCATACCACGGGGTATATCCCCGACATTATCCCCCAGTTTAATTTGGATTTATCCATGTTAAACTGATCCTGATCATCCTTAAGTCCTTGTCACTTCCTTCTTCTAGAAGATCCGGGTCAATAGGCCAGCTTCATAGTCATTTTGCTGACATTGGTTTGTCATGGAAAAATATTGTGAACAATAACTCCTTTGACTCAGCTCCAAAGCTTAAAAAATATTGGTCTTTGAAATACTCATTTGATCTTCAGCCGGTGTAAAACTTGCCGGTTTAAGAATGTAGAACTTTGCCAGCTTAAGACTTAAACTTGCCGGTTTATCATTGTCGGTTTACAAATATTGGTGGCACCGGGTCATAATTGTAGTTAACATCAAGCTCGAAAATATACCTCTTATATGCCTATCACTTGTAGCCCCCAAGTCTTAAGAAGGTAGCATAGCAACAGCTTAAGACTTGCTTCAATATGAATGTCACAAACTTGAAGAAATCCAGGTTGTTCATCTCAATCACCAGTTAGAACTGAGTATTCCATATATGTAGACCCCAAGTGCCGGGTTGTCATGCTTGCAGCAACCTGGGACTTGAAATTGCCTTCTGCTTATAAAAACTTCAACAAGTGTAGCCCCCAAGGGTCGGGTTATTATGCAATAATGAGCAGGGACTTTGTAAATATGATCATGTAAACTTGAGCAACAATGTGTAGCCCCCAAGGGCCAGCTCAATAAGATAATATTGAACTGGGACTTGATTATTCTTCAATAAAAATACCATCATATGATGTAACCCCCATCATGGGGCTTGAATCTACGTCCACAAGGTTAAGAGCTTTGTGCTTTACCAAGTAAGCAGTGGACCTTTCAATATAATGGATTATAAGCTTTGTACCTTGAATTGTTGACAGGAGCAATTGGTAGCCCCCAAGGGCCGGCTCATTATGATGTGATGAGTCGGGTCTTCAATAAGGTGAGCAAACAATGACTTTGCATTAGCCCCCAAGTGTCATGGTGCATGCTTGCAGCGACATGAGACTTGTGTATTTGATGTAATCCCAACTTGAATAATGTAGCCCCCAAGTGCCGGGTCGTAAGCTTGCAGCGACTCGGGACTATTCCTTCAATTGTAGAATAAATCATATCCATTGATAATATGATAGCCATTGCGCTAAAGCGACTTTGAAAACCTTAATCATAATACTGGTTATTGATAACCATAATAAAATCCAGCCATGTTGGCTATTACAGATTTTGAATACTATAACCTGGTTTTGACAACCTGTTCCTGCCATATAAACCAGTATATCCGTGCTCATATGATACATGTTATGGTGACGTAATGATGATGCAATGTATGATGCAATATATGATGATGTATGTGTATGATCAAGAGGGTTTAAGCTATGGTTCGGATACGACTAGAGCCCCCATGTAGTCATAATTGTGGCATTACACCGATCAAGAGGTGTAGCTATGATTCAAATACGACCAAGCCCCCAAGTGATTTCCTGGTGCCCTTATGCCTATCAAGAGGTGTAACTATGGTTCGAACCCATAGCCCCCAAGTGACTTCCTTGGTGGCCTATGCCTATCAAGAGGTGTAGCTATGGTTCGGATACGACCAAGCCCCCAAGTGATTTCCCTGGTGCCCTTATGCTTATCAAGAGGGTATAAGCTATGGTTCGGATACGGCCAGAGCCCCCAAGTGGTTTCCCTGGTGGCTTGAAGCCTATCAAAAGGTGTGACTATGGTTCGAACATAGCCCCCAAGTGATATTGTGAGCTGTGCTCAAGGGATACCCATGTTTGAGCTGTGCTACGCAACAGACTCTCTTTGGCCCCTTATGATAATATTGGCTTGATAACCGGATCACAGAAGTAACCAGAGTTGTGCTCTTATGATAATATTGGCTTGATAGACGGATCACCGAAGTAACCAGAGCTATGCTCTTATGATAATATTGGCTTGATAGCCGGATCAAGAGGTGCAGCTATGGTTCGAATACGACCAAGCCTCCGAATGATACTGTGAGTTGTGCTCAAGGGGTACCTATGTTTGAGTTGTGCTGTGCAGCAAACTCTCTTTGGTCCCTTTAATTTTTTTTTGAGAGCTCGAACTTTGCGAGAAATAATACTCTTCTTGAACCGGAAATTCGTAAACCAGATTTTGAGAGCTTCAAAGCTTTGTGGGAGATATCGTTCCCTTAAGCCGTAATCCTTCTTCTTAAGCCGGAAATCTTCTGACGACTTTTAAATTTGCAACAATATGGCGGTTTAGGGTCCTGCATTGGATAACTTTGCAACCCGGAGTAATTGCTCTTTTTAAAGGAAGCAATATGTAATATAAAAATATACTGAATTTCACCTGTTATGACAGATCAGATAATATTATTCACATCGGAGTTGATCATCACCCTGGTGAAGCTTCACGGCCGAGTCGGCCGCGAGAACAAACAGACAGGCCGCCCTCGGTGTTGCAAGCCCATGCGGACGGGCGAGTCAATCATATTGTGTTGATGTAGCGGGGGTGACGAATCGCGTATGTATCCATCCAGCAGCACGGCACAAACAAGTGCTAGTGCAAAAGTGATGCTGGCGTGTGCCCCTTATGCGACACCTTTATAATGAATAGTCCTGCGTACAAAAAATATAGCAGGGTGGAGTAGTTGTTTGTCGATGGAAATCAACATGAACTTAACAAAATATGTAAGATAAATATCACCTGATTTTTAGGTGACAGATGATCCGTATGTAGCATTCGTATATAACCCGGTGATGTATGACCCATCCAGTGCAAACAGAGAACTATGATGATCAGTCACTGTCTGTTTTTCTCTTGTGAGCTCTATAAGACCCCCTCCTCTTTTGTTTCTTAGCAACAATCTGATGGTCAAACCGGGCATTTTCCTCCTGAACTCACGAGGTAGGGGCAACACGACCCGGGCGGGGGTGACTTGCAAGCACCATGAAGCAGGGCCGGGTCAAGGCCGTAGCCATACAGATTGAAGATGAAGCGGCAACTCGGCGAAGGTGGCCCATAGCAGAAGCAATCCACGGCGATTTACGGTGGCCAGGCGAGGCGTGGTCCGCTCACAGGGGCAGCGCGGCAGGGGCGCGTAGAGGGGCCCCCTCCATAGCGGAGACGGCGACAAGGCCGATGACTCGGCGCAGACGCAGGTGAGGAAGCCCATGGCGAAGGTGGCTCAAGAGCAGGTCGCGGCCGTATCAGCGCGAGGTAGCGACGAGGCGGGGCCTCTCGGTCGCGGCGACTTACGGCGATGGAGGAGGCAAATCAAAGGTGCCGTGGCGTGGGTTGCAGCCTACGCGGACAGAGTAAGGCGACAGCCAACTGGGGAGCCCGTGAGGCGAGGCGGGGCGCCGGGCCGTCCCAGGACGGCGCAGGCGAGGTGAGCTCGTGGCAAGGTGGAAACAAAGTCAACCCCGGCGGCATCGGCGTCCCAGGTGAACGGTGGTTCAGCGGCGATCCGTCAACAAGGCGAAGGTGAGGGCGGTTTGAGGAGGCACTGGACCAGCGATTGACTTGGCCACGGCGGTAGTTTGTCGAGGCGATGGCGGCCCAAGGGCAGTGCAAGGGTGATGTAGGCCGAGTCTGCGTGCAGTTGCGGTGGTGACCTGTTGCTCGGGCGGGAGGCAGATGCAGGTCAAGGCGCGACAACCTTAGACAGAGGCTGATCCGGAGAAACATAGCGGAGGCGGTCTGATGCGGTGACGCCGGGTCGGGTTGGCCGGTTCAACATGGGAGGCGGCCTAGAAGGTAGGTGAGGCGCGTCGGCGACTCGGACCAGAGTCTGGAGATGAGTCGTGATGGCGATTCCGGTGGACGTGTAACGGCAACGGCAGCTTATAGGCAAGGGCTGCGCCAGGCGGTTTAGTAGCGCGGCACGGCTGAACTGGCAGCTTGCGGCCAAGCGACGAGAGCTGCAGCGCAAAGGCGGACGCGACTTGGAATGGGCGCGGCTGGCAGTTTTCACAGAGACCTGGAGGCCACGGCGACGAGGCTCCTTGGCCGGGGCGGTTTAGAAGTAGGGGCTCGAAGACGGCATACAACAAGCGTTGGCCGGTCGAAGCAGATCCGGTGAAGCAGATGAAGATCATGGCAGTATAAGCGGCGACAAAGTCCGACGATTTAGCCCGGGGCCGTTCAGCGCGAGATAGGTGACTTGAAGCCCCGACGGAGGCAAAACCGGCGGGCGGCTTGCAAACAGCGGCACTCGGCGTGGTAGCTCGGACGTGGGTGCGGGCGCGGCTTCTGGAAACGCAGTGACCCGGCGGAGCTGGCACGGGGGCGACGGCAGCGGGGCTGCGGCCAGTTTGAGCAGCTATGACAACTCACAACGGCGGAGGCGAGAGCCCGCGGCGCGACGCGGAGAATCAGCGACTGACGCGGCAGCGCACGAGGCAACCGGGGCCGCTGTCGCGGAGTAGGCGGCTCAAGGCGGCAAACAGGGCCGCAGTCATGCATGCGTATGGCGACGCAAGTCACAGAGGAATTACGCGGGCGGCCGGAGTGGCCGACACAACGAGTGTTGTGGCGGCTGGCGGTTCGAAGGTGGCCAGAAGGGGTCGCGGCAACTGCGGCGAGCCATGGCGGAGGGACGGACCGGCGAGCCACGGCGGAGGTCGGCGAGGCGGAGTCGCTGCCATGACGGCTCGACAATATCGGAGGCGGTGTAAGGCCGAGGTGGCTCGACGCAGGGGCTGCTCCAGGCGGCTCCTCGGTGATGCAGGGATGGCGACGCGGTGAGCCATGGCGGCGGCAGAACAATTTGAGGGCAGCTCGGAGGCCCTAGCAAGCCTTGGCCAAATGCTCCTCCCAGTCACGAAGGTTTAACCAGTCAGGTTCTTCTCCGACATATCAGGCGCGGATGGTGATCCTGCCCACCACGAGCAACTCAGGGCTCTCCGGATGATGGAGTAACAGTGGCGGCTCGGCGCGCCGGCAAGTCTGGTTCAGGCGCAATTGGTTTCGCGTAGCGACGGTGGCTGAGGAGTGACTGCGATGCTTCAGCGGCAACCCGGGTTGTAGAGGAATCAAGGCACGGATAGCAGAGGAGTCCGGGTTGTATTATATTTGCTTCCGGGTCATGGCCTCCATCAGACTGGCACCTATTCCTTCGTTATTTTGCTAGTCTCATCGAGAAGTGGCGGTGAAATCTCAATTTAATAACACTAGTAGTAGTACCGATTGTTTTGCCATTGGGGCTTGTCTGGTGCCACTCTGATCCGTCTGATACTAGCAGTAGAACATCATTGTCATAGCGGATCTGGGTCATAACCATGGCTCGACTTGTAATCCACCGCGTAACCCTAATTTTTCTCATACTTTAACTCCCACAGATTGTAAATCTGAATCGATGATCTTCAAGCTTGATGTAGATCCTACCAAACCGGTTAATTCGGAAAATCACAAATTTCTCGATCCCTTTAAGAGATCCCTTCAAGAAACTCATCACCATCGTGCGCGGGCCCCACAGTGGGCACCAACTGTCGTGGAATTGTCACGGCAGATGTCCTAGTGTGAGGACTTAGTCGTGAGTCCAACGCATTTATGTGGTAGCTTGAGAGGGGTTGAGTGGAATCGAGAGACGCAACGCAAGACAAAGGTTTAGACAGCTTCGGGTCGCGGGAAACATCATCCGGTAACAACCCTACATGTTGTTTGAGGCTATGTCTCATTATGATCATGAGGAAGTCGCTGTAAACCGGCTCTTCCAGTTAACCCTAACCCTTTAAGATTGTTTCTTCTTCCTTGTCCCTTTTTGGGGAGCCCTGCCCCTCCTTATATATGTTGAAGGGGCGGGTTACATGTAGAGTCCAACTCGGACTTAAGACTTAACTATTATGACTTCTCTTCATGGGCTTCTTAACATCTTGGGCTTCATAACGTCTCGGGCTTCATATCTCCTAGCAACCCAGTTACCACTGCCTGCCGGGAGTTAACTGGTGCCGGTTTAAGATTGTCTGCTGGGAGTTAACTTCTGCCGGTTTAAGATGGTCTGCCCGTTTAAGAATGTCTGCTGAGTTATCATCTGACTTAACTCCTGTCTTCACTGTCAGCCGGTTTAGCAACCTGACGGTTTACTATGTGGGTTAACTATCAACCGGTTTACTGTCTGACTTAACACCAACCGGTTTACCACCTGCCTTAACACTTGCCGGTTTACCACCTGCCTTAACACTTGCCGGTTTACCACATGCCTTAACACCTGCCGGTTTACCAAGTCCCAACTGGGTTATAATTCAGGCCAGATCATACCGCGGGGTATATCCGCGACAGATCCGATAGACCACCACGTCGCTGGGATAGAGCAGCAACTCAAGCCGAACACCAGCCCGCACCACCTCGCCGTAAAAGCAGAGAAACAATAGCTCCGGGATACACATACAACCTACGACAGGACCTGGAAAATAGGGCAGGTCAGACCAGGTCAATCTACGGATCACGAGGGCATGCTCCGGCGCGAGAGGCAGGCTATCAAGCCTAGTGCGATAAACACAACCAACCCGGGCTGAAAACTGCATACAGACTCCATCCAAACTACGTCATGACATGGCCCGATATAGAGGCGCCTCACACCCCCTATGCTTCACCGATGAGGTAATGGAGCACGAGTTCCCTGAAGGGTTTAAACCCGTGAACATCAAATCATACGACGGCACAACAGATCCCGCAGTATGGATTGAAGATTTTCTTCTCCATATTCACATGGCTCGCGGTGATGATCTAGCTACACGCCATCAAATAGCTTCCCCTAAAACTTAAGGGGCCAGCTAGGCACTGGTTAAACAACCTCCTAGAAAACTCTATTAGAAGCTAGGAAGACTTGGAAGATGCATTTAGAGATGACTTCCAATGCACTTATGTCCGACCTCTGGATGCCGATGACCTCATTCATATAGTCCAACAACCCGGAGAGTCGGCTAGGAAATTCTGGACTAGGTTCCTAATTAAAATGAAGCAGATTGTCGACTGTCCGGACGCTGAAGACCTAGCGGCCTTCAAACACAGCATCTGCAATGAATGGCTCGCCTGACACCTCGGCCAAGAAAAGCCAAGTCCATGGCAGCCCTTACAGCACTAATGACCCGCTTCTGCACGGGTGAGGATAGTTGGCTAGCTCGTAGCGGTCACAATACCAGCGACCCCGGCACTTCCGAAGCCCGAAACGGCGACAGAAGGCCCCGACGTAACAAACATAAGCGTCGGAGCAACAATGATGATACAGAGAATACGACAGTCAACGCCGGATTCAATGGCTCCAATCCGGTCAACGGAAGAAGCCATTCAAACGAAACAAAGACGGTTCATCAAGCCTGGACCAAATACTTGATCGACCTTGCCGGATCCACGACACTCCTGATAAGCCTGCCAACCATACCAACAGAAGATGTTGGGTCTTCAAACAGGCCGACAAGTTAAATGCCGAACATAAGGAGAAAGGGTTGCTTAGTGAGGACGATGATGAGGAACCTCACGCACCAAAACTAGGGGGTCAGAAGAAATTTCCCCCTGAAGTCAAAACGGTGAACAAAATATACGTCACCCATATCCCCAAGAGGGAGCGCAAGCGCGCGCTAAGGGACATCTATGCGATAGAGCCAGTCGCCCAAAAAATTTAACCCATGGTTGGCCTGTCCGATCACCTTCGATTGCAGGGACCATCCAACCAGTATTCATCATGGAGATTCAGCCACATTAGTCCTCGATCCAATCATCAATGGATTCCAACTTACGCGAGTCCTCATGGATGGCGACAGTTGTAATGCCCCGGATATAACTTTCCATATTTGTAACTCCGACTCTTGCCTTTTCCGGAGAGGTGTTGTGAGATTCCCTTCGTGGTTGGGTTTTTGTCTTTGTTTTTCTTTTGTTCATGTCATGCATTTCATATCATGTCATCATGTGCAACACATTTGCATTCGTGTTCATCTCATGCATCCGAGCATTTTCCCAGTTGTCCGTTTTGCAATCCGACACTCCTACTTGCACCGGCGCACCCCTCTTATCTCTTTTCATGAGCGGGTGTTGAACGTTCTCGGAATGGACCGAGATTTTCCAAGTGACCTTGGTACACCACCGGTAGACCGCTTGTCAAATTTCGTCCCATTTGGAGTCTGTTTGATACTCCAACGGTTAACCGGGTAACCGCAAAGGCCTTGTGTGTGTTGCAGCCCAACACCCCTCCAAAACGGCCCAATCACCCATCTAAACATCTTCCATGTCATCCGTCATCGGATCACGATTGTGTGGGCGAAAATTACACCTCATTTGGACACTCCCACCTCCTTCTACCTATAAATATGTGCCCCTCTCCGAAATTCACGGTAAAAACCAACTATCTTTATCCTCGCGCCGCCGGACATGTCCACCCTCACGCCCGGACATGCCCGCCACCGCCTCTGCCCAATCCGGAGCCGCCACATGTCCGTGCCGCGCCACATTTCTCCACCCGCCCGCGCCGCACTCCACTGCCTCGCAGGCCTTTCCCGCCGCCTCCTCATGCAACGCGCTGCCGCCGCCATGCACCGCCTCGCCGCCGTCAAGCTTCGTCGGCCGCTGCCCTCCATCGCCCGGGCTGGAGCTCTCACTACAAAAAAATACACTTCTGTGATGATACGTGTTTGTCACAGTAGGTCGCGGTTTTTGTCATGCATGTACATCCATGACGATTTAATGACAGAATCAAGATAGTCATAGCTGTGCTGTCGTAGAAGTGTTCCATGACATTACCAAAATTACCATCATGGAAGTGTCCACTTCCATGATGATAAATCGCGCGTCACAGAAGTGCTTTCGTCAAGGGTGACCGACACGTGGCATCCACCGTAACGGAACGCCATTAAGCTATCAGGTCAGGTTTTGGATCCGATAACCCGTTAATAGCCCTGACCAATGGGGATTTTCCACGTGTAAAATCATCATTGGCTGGAGGAAACACGTGTTGGCTCATCCTAGGGACAGATGTCATCCACTCATTGGACGGAAGGCGCCTATGATACGTCGACACGTGGCACAACCCAACAGAGGCCCATTCCTGTGAAAAGGCCGGCCCGTTTGACTTGGTAAAAAGGTGGCGGGCCGGCCCATGGAAAGCCTGTTAACGGCCTGTTCGCATATAGCCCATTTACAGCCCGCTAACCCAAGGCCCATTACACCCTATCCGAATTAGGCCCAGTAGTGTCATCTGGGCCATCCAATATGATTCCATCCCGTTTTCACTTCTGGCGCATGTACGGCCCATGACGTCTTTCGGCCCATATAAGGCCCTATGTAACTCTTGGCCTATTAACGGCCCATGGTGAAACTGGCCCGTAATGAACATTGTATCACTTTACACCCATTAGCGGCCCGTGGTCAAACTGGCCCGTAATGAGCAGTGTATCACTTTATACCCATTAACGGACCGTTATTCCGTTGGGCCGTTTCTAGACCGTGTTATCTTTCGGCCTTCTCAGAGCCCATTTATTCTTGGGCTCATTTCCAGAATTCATTTACTTACGGCCCGTTACTGTCATTTTCTGCTTGTGGGCCAAATTCAACCCGTGGTTACAGTCGGCCCATTTGTGGTCCGTTAATACGTTGGGCCGTTTTCATAACATCATCAAATACAGCCTATTAATGATGGCCCGTCATGGTCGGCCCATGAACGGGCGATTCCAACTCTAGCCCGTTTACGACCATAATATAGTCTGTTTTGCCCATGTTTGGCCAATCGATCATATGGCCCGTATAAGGCCCATTGATGATACAACCCGCAGAAGGCCCATTGTTTCTACGGCCCGTAGAAGGACCATTGTTTCTATGGCCCGTAGAAGGCCCACTATTTCTATGGCTAGTAGGAGGCCCCGTGTCACTACAGTAAATATTAGCCCATGGTTATTGTGGCCTAGTTTTAAAAAAATAGGTTATTGCAGCCACTAGCTAACCGTGGAAAAAAAACTGCAATGACTACAAGCAAACAAATAAACAAGACAACAAGGAAATAAATAAGCAAGCAACTAATGCTAGGCTATCACGGCTATTATACATATTACATCCACTGGGCATCAAAGTTCGCCACCAGTGCAAATATAGGGAACAAAGCAGCATATCATATACACTGGTTGTCAAAGTTGGCGACCAGCGCAAATAAATGCCGCAGCTAAACAAATCCAGAACTGAAACCACTTCAGAAGATCTCAAGAAACAATGTCCTGGGTACCCATAATGCTGGCAAGATGCTTAGAAAGGTTATTAACTTTCTCTTGTTTGGCGCTTAAATCCTCCAGCACTTGCTGTTGCACCAGTAAATATGCATCTGAATTCTGCAGGGACTTCCTCAGTCCTTCAGCTTCCTGTCGCAACACATCTGATCGATGTCTTTCAACTTGAAATTGAGACTCAAGAAGATGAACTGATTCAGGCAGCTAGTTCAAAGAGCTTGTGCCAGCAGTAGTGGCTAGTAACTCAAACACTACATCAAGACATGACTTTTGGGTTCCCTCACTGTCGTCAAGATAGATTTTATCAGCTTTCTTGGAGACCAACAGGGATGTCTCACTATCTTGAACCTTATCTGCATTACTTCCTTTACCACTGGATAATGTGGTACTGTTCTCCAATATTTTGTCCGCATTCTAAAAGAGAAACAAGCAGACACATCACATGTTTACCATGTTGTATATGAAACTCATTTTGGTAAATGAGTTCAGTAGTAAAGTGGACAGGATAAGCATGAAACAAACATATATATATGTACCATGGTCACTTTATGGTCTATATCATTCTAGTTTTTATTGCCAAATCAAGATAGAGACATAGTTCAAATAATATTTGTTCAAGACAAAGCAGAATAGATAGAATATAAGTGTGGGTAACTATAGAGAAATAACAGCACTTGTAATGTGCATGACATGAGAACATAACTGTTTATTCAATTGAAACTGAAATCAACATAGAGCAGGTTACAACAGCAAACCAGTTAAAGAAACAGGTTTAAAACATACCTGTTGCGCCATTGGAGTTTCAATTCCATCCTTCAAATTTGAAAATAGTTGGTATGAGTAAATACAGTAATGCAAGAGAAAATGAGTATGGACCATAGCTACAGAACCTGACCTGAGAACAAATCTTCTTCTCCTTTAAGCGTTGAGTTGGGATTCGGAGTGGTGGTCCTCGTGCTTTGGGCACTGCAGTTCCCTTACTAACTGCTCATGTTTGGGTGCTCTATGGTGGAGACGGTGCCGTGTCAACTGGAACTGGGTTACTATCTACCGGGGTTGGGGTTAGAAGGGGTGTAGCTGGTTCTGTGTCCAACTAGGTAGGGGTACAATCTGCGAGAGTCTGGGTTATGTGTGGTGGATCTGGTCCTTGGGCAAGTACAACCATGGTTCTATCTGCATCAACTGGTTGCACTATCTTTTTTGAGGACCGTGTTGTTACTCCCTTAGATACTACCATCACGCTCTCGAATTCAAATGGCTGATAAACAAGAAAAGTAATTGAAAGTATAGACATTGTATGATAGACAGGTGCAATGGATAGTGGGGAATAAAAGAGGGCATGAAATAATTCATATTTATGTTGTCTAACCAAACAGGATAGCATGACACAATTTCACATATATGATGGCTAACTAAACATGATAGCATGACACAATTTCACATTATGATGGCTAACTAAAAAAGATGGAAAGACATAGTTCAAAATATGAGACTATGTAAACAGGATGACATGACATAACTATATAATGTGTTTATTAAATAGGTTGGCATGCCATAATTCACATACATTCACGGATAGAATGCCATAATTCAAAATATGATGACTGTAAACACTAAACAGGATGAGATGATATAACTATACACTAGTAGAAAACAGGGCTTTGGTCCAGGCCGGGTCAGCCCATTAGTCCTGGTTCAGTCCAGAACCGGGACCAATGTGGGCATTGGTCCCGGTTAGTGAGCCCAGGGGGCCGGCCGGGCCACGTGGGCCATTGGTCCCAGTTCATCTGGACCTTTTGGTCCCGGTTGGTGGGATGAACCGGGACCAACGGGCCTCCCTCCTGGCCCACCACAATTGGTCCCGGTTGGTGGCTTGAACCGAGACCAAAGGCTCTCCTTTAGTCCCGGCTCATGTCACCAACCGGGACCAATGAGGTGCCTATATATACCCCTTGCTCGCGAGCAGAGCACCCCAGTGCTCTGTTTTTCTCTGGCCGAGGGGGAGAGGGCTTGGTGGTGCTCTAGCTCATCTCCTATGCACACAAGGTGTTCGATGGAATGCCCGAGACACACTACTTAAGCTTTCTCCTCTCCAAGCTCTACCTCCAAGCTCCATTTTCCATAATATTTGTCTAGGTTTAGCGGTCCATCACGCCCCGTCCCCGTCTTCACCGCCGTCGATCACCCGCGCTGAGCTCATCGCCGGCACCACCGTGGTGAGCCTCTTGTTCTTATCTTCTTTCTGAAAGGAAAAATATTCTTACTTGTATGTTTACATAGATACTTGTATTATTTTCTTACTTTTATTATTGCATCTTATATAGTGCGATGGTTTTGGTATCCGCCCCCGTCGGCCCTCGTCCTGTCTATGATTCGGATGTGGTATATATATTATCTTTATAACTATTGGTTCATTTATTGTTTATGAAAATTATGCCGACCAACGTGACATAGATTTTATTTATGTAGGATGTATGTGAATCGGAAATGCCAACCGACCCTATTGTCGAGAGGTTAAATTTAGTTGAAGAAGAAAACAATTTGTTGAAGGAAAAAATAAAAAAAATTGAGGAGGAGAAGATGATATTGGAGTTGCATGTTGCGGATGTCGTCGATGATCACAAGATCAAGATGGATGCAATGCGCTTGAAGATTAGAAAGATTAGAAAATATGCCATTCATACCGAGGCTTGGTATCATTATGCCGTTGGATCAATTGTTACCTTGGTTGCGATTATGATCGCATTTGTTTTCGCATTGAAATGTTTTACATAGTTTCAATGTATGGTTTAATTAATTAGATGCTCTGGAGAGCTATATGTTGTTAGATGAGAACTATGTATGCACTTTGGTTTTAATGTGATGATGAACTTCTATTAATTTGGACACTTAATTATATATAATGCACGCAGATGAACCGGCAATGGATGTACGGTGACAGACACACCTGCGAGTACATTAAGGGCGTGCATGAGTTTCTCGATGCGGCTGAGGCAAACAAGCAGAATGGTTTTATGTGTTGTCCATGCACTGAATGTGGGAATACGAGGTCTTACTCTAACCGGAAAATCCTTCACTCCCACCTGCTTTACAAGGGTTTCATGCCACACTATAATGTTTGGACGAGGCACGGAGAAATAGGGGTTATGATGGAAGACGACGAAGAAGAAGAGTACGATGACAACTATGTGCCCCCTGAATACGGTGATGCTGCAACGGGGGGAGCTGGTGAAGATCAAGAGGAACCAGACGATGTGCCCAATGATGCTGCAACGGGTGAAGCTGCTGAAGATCAAGAGGAACCAGACGATGTGCCCGATGATGATGATCTCCGTCGGGTCATTGTCGATGCAAGGACGCAATGCGAAAGTCAAAAGGAGAAGCTGAAGTTCGATCGCATGTTAGAGGATCACAAAAAAGGGTTATACCCCAATTGCGAAGATGGCAACACAAAGCTCGGTACCATACTGGAATTGCTGCAGTGGAAGGCAGAGAATGCTGTGGCTGACAAAGGATTTGAGAAGCTACTGAAAATATTGAAGAAGAAGCTTCCAAAGGATAACGAATTGCCCGACAGTACATACGCAGCAAAGAAGGTCGTATGCCCTCTAGGATTGGAGGTGGAGAAGATACATGCATGCCCTAATGACTGCATCCTCTACCGCGGTGCATACAAGGATCTGAACGCATGCCCGGTATGCGGTGCATTGCGGTATAAGATCAGACGAGATGACCCTGGTGATGTTGACGGCGAGCCCCCCAAGAAGAGGGTTCCTGCGAAGGTGATGTGGTATGCTCCTATAATACCACGGTTGAAACGTCTGTTCAGAAACGAAGAGCATGCCAAGTTGATGCGATGGCACAGTGAGAACCGAAAGAAAGATGGGAAGTTGAGAGCACCCGCTGACGGGTCGCAGTGGAGAAAAATCGAGAGAAAGTACTGGGATGAGTTTGCAAAGGACCCAAGGAATGTATGGTTTGCTTTAAGCGCGGATGGCATTAATCCTTTCGGGGAGCAGAGCAGCAATCACAGCACCTGGCCCGTGACTCTATGTATGTATAACCTTCCTCCTTGGATGTGCATGAAGCGGAAGTTCATTATGATGCCAGTTCTCATCCAAGGCCCTAAGCAACCCGGCAACGAAATTGATGTGTACCTAAGGCCATTAGTTGAAGAACTTTTACAGCTGTGGAATGGAAACGGTGTACGTACGTGGGATGAGCACAGACAGGAGGAATTTAACCTTAAGGCGTTGCTGTTCGTGACCATCAACGATTGGCCCGCTCTCAGTAACCTTTCAGGACAGACAAACAAAGGATACCACGCATGCACGCACTGTTTAGATGACACTGAAAGTATATACCTGGACAAATGCAGGAAGAATGTGTACCTGGGCCATCGTCGATTTCTTCCGACCAACCATCAATGTCGAAAGAAAGGCAAGCATTTCAAAGGCGAGGCAGATCACCGGAAGAAGCCCGCCATGCGTACCGGTGATCACGTACTTGCTATGGTCAATGATTTACACTACGTAATCTTTGGAAAGGGTCCCGGTGGACTAGCTGTTCCGAATGACGCTGAGGGACACGCACCCATGTGGAAGAAGAAATCTATATTTTGGGACCTACCCTACTGGAAAGACCTAGAGGTCCGCTCTTCAATCGACGTGATGCACGTGACGAAGAACCTTTGCGTGAACCTGCTAGGCTTCTTGGGCGTGTATGGGAAGACAAAAGATACACCTGAGGCACGGGAGGACCTGCAACGTTTGCACGAAAAAGACGGCATGCCTCCGAAGCAGTATAAAGGTCCTGCCAGCTACGCTCTTACGAAAGAAGAGAAAGAAATCTTCTTTGAATGCCTGCTCAGTATGAAGGTCACGACTGGCTTCTCGTCGAATATAAAGGGAATAATAAATATGCCAGAGAAAAAGTTTCAGAACCTAAAGTCTCATGACTGCCACGTGATTATGACGCAACTGCTTCCGGTTGCATTGAGGGGGCTTCTACCGGAAAACGTCCGATTAGCCATTGTGAAGCTATGTGCATTCCTCAATGCAATCTCTCAGAAGGTGATCGATCCAGAAATCGTACCAAGGCTAAGGAGTGATGTGGCGCAATGTCTTGTCAGTTTCGAGCTGGTGTTCCCACCATCCTTCTTCAATATCATGACGCACGTCCTAGTTCATCTAGTCGACGAGATTGTCATCCTGGGGCCCGTATTTCTACACAATATGTTCCCCTTTGAGAGGTTCATGGGAGTCCTAAAGAAATATGTCCGTAACCGCGCTAGGCCAGAAGGAAGCATCTCCATGGGCCATCAAACAGAGGATGTTATCGGGTTTTGTGTTGACTTCATTCCTGGCCTTAAGAAGATAGGTCTCCCTAAATCGCGGTATGAGGGGAGACTGACTGGAAAAGGCACTCTTGGAAGAGACTCAATAATATGCAGGGACGGATATTCTTGGTCTCAAGCACACTACACAGTTCTACAGAACTCTACCTTGGTGACCCCGTATGTCGATGAACACAAGAACAGTCTGCGCTCCAAACACCCGGAGCAGTGCGACGACTGGATTACATGTGAACACATCAGGACTTTCAGCAGTTGGTTGGAAACACGTCTCAGAGGTGACAACACTGTTTGTGATGAGTTGTACTTGTTGTCCAGGGGACCATCTTTGACTGTATTGACTTACAAAGGATACGAGATAAATGGGAATACATTTTACACGATCGCCCAAGATCAAAAGAGCACCAACCAAAACAGCGGTGTCCGCTTTGATGCAGCAACCGAGAGCGGAAAGGACACATATTATGGTTACATAGTGGACATATGGGAACTTGACTACGGACCTGATTTTAAGGTCCCTTTGTTTAAGTGCAAATGGGTCAATCTGTCAGGCGGCGGGGTACAGGTAGACCCACAGTACGGAATGACAACAGTGGATCTGAAAAATCTTGGGTACACTGACGAACCGTTCGTCCTAGCCAATGATGTGGCACAGGTTATCTATGTGAAGGACATGTCTACCAAACCGAGAAAAAGAAAAGATAAGGAAGCGAATACATCATACGATGAGCCAAAGCGCCACATAGTTCTTTCAGGAAAAAGGGACATCCTGGGAGTGGACGGCAAGACAGACATGTCTGAAGATTATGAAAAGTTTCATGAAATTCCTCCCTTCAATGTCAAGGCTGACCCAAGCATCCTGATAAACAATGAAGATTATCCATGGTTACGGCGCAATAAGCAAATGACACAAGCGAAGAAAAAGTGAAGACTTTCTCCCGCAACTATTATGATGATACCATGCCAACTTTGTAACACACGAACATGCTACCATTGTCCGTTTTGTACATGCACATGCTATGTGGGTGAAATTATGATACCATGCCAACTTTCAACTTTTTCAGAGTTCATTTGAAATGCTTTCATGTCTTATGGTTCGGCCCTCATAATACCATGACCATTAGTCCCTGGCCCATGCCAACTTTCAACTTTCAACTTTCTAAAACTAATGACACTAATAGAAAGTTTATAATTTTGCTCCTCGCCCCTGGCCCATGACCATTAGTCCCGGTTTGTGCCACAAACTGGGACTAAAGGGTTGGTCCTCATTGCGGGCAGAGTTTAGTCCCACCTCGCCAATCGAAGGGCGCTCACACCGGTTTATAAGCCCTTCCCTCTCTGCCTTGTTGAGCTCGTCTCAAAGTGAAAATAGATGCCCTAATAGAGAAAAGTTTAACCTAAATTCATAATGAATTTCTCTGAAATTCATAGAAATTTACTAGGAATTTAGGTTGAATTTTCTCTATAAGCGCATCTATTCTCATTTTTTTAGTAAATTAATCACACACTTGTGATTCAAACAATTTTCAAAGAATTCAAATTTTAACTATCCAAATTTGAAAACTAATGGCACTAACAGAAAGTTTATAATTTTTCTAAAACTAATGGCACTAACAGAAAGTTCATAATTTTGCTAACCTAAAAGCAAACAGAATTAAAAATTAAAGCAAAAAACAAAAGAAAATAAATAATGCAAAAAACAAATCAAAAAAACAGGAAAATAACTATTTTTATAGTAAAGTTAATCACAAAATAAAATGGCACTAACAGAAAGTTTATAATTTTTCTAAAACTAAAGCAAAAAGAATAAAAAAATAAAGCAAAAAATAAAAGAAAATAAATAATGCAGAAAACAAAACAAAAAAACTGGAAAAAATAGCAACAATAAGTATTTTATTGTAAGTAGAAACAAAATAAAATAAATAAAGCAACAAAGAAAACAAAAAAACAAAAAAAGTGTTTTCAAATTTGAAAACTAATGGCATTAACAAAAAGTTTATAATTTTTCTAAAACTCAAAGCATAAAGAATTAAAAAATAAAGCAAAAAACAAAAGAAAATAAAATAAATAAAGCAACAAAAAAAACTAAACAAAATGCCACCTACTGGGCCCCCACAGCCTGAATACGACTAGAAACCCACCAAAGGGCCAGGATTCAGGCCCACAGGAGGCCTAGTAGGCCCACAAGCATAGCAGTGACAATTAGGCCCGTAAGCCTGCAATGGAGAGAAGCTCGACAGGGGTGCGGCAGTGGGGCTTATAAACCACTGCGCACCCCTCTCAACTAGCGAGGTGGGACTAAACTTTCGACGCAGCAGCCGCACAAGGCCTTTGCTCCTGGTTGGTGGCACCAACCGGGACTAAAGGGGGCCATTGGTCACGGTTCGTGGCACAAACCGTGACCAATGCCCCCCTTTAGTCCCGGTTGGTGCCACCAACCGTGACCAATGCCTTTGCTATATAAGCCAGCACTTAGGAAAATTTCACATTTCCCTCGCAGTTGCCCCCCCAACGCCACCCGCCACCCCAGCCGTCGCCGTCGCCCGCGCCCCGAGTCGCCGTCGCCCGCGCCCTCGCCGGCCGACGCCCACGCCCTCGCCCGACGCCGTCGCCCGCGCCCTCGCCCGACGCCGTCGCCCGCGCCCTCGCCCGACGCCGTCGCCCGCGCCCTCGGCCGACACCGTCGCCGCGCGCCGCCGTCCCCTGCCCCGACGCGCGCCGCCCCTGCCCCGTCACCGTCGCCGTGCCGCCGTCCCCTGCCTCGAACGTCGCCGCCTCTGTGAGCACCACACGTCTGCCGCCCCCGCCGCCGCCATGCATTTTTTTATTATACATGCTATTTTTTACATGTTTTTAGATTTTCATATATATGTGTATGTATGTATTTTTTAGATATACGTATTTTTTGATGTATGTTCAAATATGTATGTATGTATTTTTTACATATTTTTTGTATGTATGTATGTATTTTTTTCAATTGTAATGATGTTTTAAAAATACATATATGCAAAAGTTAGATTTTTAATTAGAATTTTTTTATCTATATATGTTCTCTGATTTAGTACATTTTAGGTTAGTTTCATTTTAAAAAAAGTTTTATATATTTAGGAAGAAGGAATAGAAGGAAGAAAATGTTTTATATATGAGGGTCGAGAGGGGGTCGACGGTTGAGAGGGGGTCGAGAGGGGGTCGTCGAACATGAGAGGAAGAAAAGGATAAAAAAAGAAGAGGAAGAAGAAAAAAGAGAGGAGAAGAATTCTCCTCTATTCTTTCTTCTCTTCTTTTTTCTTCTTCTTCCTATATGTATTAGTTTTTTTATTTAGGTTGTTAATTAGTAGATAGTAATTTTGTTCATATATGCATGGATGCATGTGATATGTATGTATGTATGTATGTATCGGGTATGTCGTTGTCGATATACCCCCTACCCGATAACTTCGACATGAGGGGGTCGAGAGGGGGTCTAGGGTCGCCGAGGGGTCGAGGGTCGTCGAACATGAGAGGAAGAAGAGGATAAAAAAAGAAGAGGAAGAAGAAAAAAAAGAGGAGAAGAAAGAATAGAGGAGTTCTCCTCTATTCTTTCTTCTCCTCTTTTTTTTTCTTCTTCTTCCTCTTTATTTTATCGGGAACGAGGGTCATCGAGGGTCGCCGAGCGATAGAGGAGAAACCCTAAATAGAAAGTATTGTTGATGTGAGATACATGTACCGTCGGTGTCGGACACTACATCCACGTCCCACAGGTGGCGCGGGCTTCGATGCCCACGTCACTTGTGGGACGTGGATGTAGTGTCCGACACCGACGGCCACATGTATCTCACACCCACGATACTTGCTATTTAGGGTTTCCTCTACCGCTCGGTGACCCTCGACGACCCTCGTTCCCGATAAAAAAAGAGGAAGAAGAAAAAAAAGGAGGAGAAGAAAGAATAGAGGAGTTCTTACTCCTCTATTCTTTCTTCTCCTCTTTTTTTTCTTCTTCCTCTTCTTTTTTATCCTTGAAGCGTTGTTGAGGCCACCCCAAACCCTAGAGAAGCAGCGTCGAGGCCACCCCAAACCCTAGAGAAGCAGCGTCGAGGCCACTAATTAATATTAGTTCTACGTTTGCCACTAATATATCCATCTATCATGTTTGAGTAATAATTGCCATGTTGTAAATATTTGTAGAAACTATGGACACCTCCCGAGACGAAATACAAGAAGAGTTGTTGGGGGACATAATCGCACGACGAAGTGATGCCGTCTGCTTGTTGTTTCTCAATGACACGGATGGTCTGGAAGCAGCTGGCTATGATTATGATGGATCCGGTGACCTAATGCCGGTGCAAGAAGGAGACTGTGAGGACGGCTCCGGTGACCCAATGCCGGTGCAAGAAGGAGACCGTGATGACGTCTCCGGTGACCGAACCGAGTTCGGCCAGGTATATATATATTAGCTAAGCTTCTGTTGACTAGCTAATTGATGCATTCATTGTTTTGGTATGTACACATATTAATCATGTCTTTGTTCTTTTTTCTAGCCCTCTGGATCGAGCACAACTTTGGTAAAGAGACGAGGCCCGAAGAAAAAGTTGAGCTCGGATGAAAAGTTTGAGATCATAGCAATCATGCCCGACGGCCAACCGATTGAACCCCTCCGGACAAAGAGCACATTTGTTGCTCAGTGCGGGGTTTTGGTTAGGGACAAGATCCCGATCAGCATCCAGCAATGGTTAAAGCTGGCTACAGAAGACCCTGAGGTGTCTTATGTCAATGATATGCAGAAAAATGATCTTTGGACTGAGCTGAAGTCAAATTTCACCCTACCGCCAGAGGATGATCCAGAGAAGCCAGTTAAAGAGCAATTAATCAAGTCTTTTACTCTTAAGAGGATGGCAGAACTATTCAGGAGGTGGAAGAAAGAGCTGAATAAGTTTGTCGAAAATAAAGAGACACCAGAATTCAAGGGCAGATATGAGAAGATCAGAGATCACTGGCCCGCATTTGTGGCCCACAAGACATCGGAAAAGAGTAAGAAGATGTCGGCGACAAACAAGCAAAATGCTGCGAAGAAGAAGCATCACCATCGCACGGGGTTAGGTGGCTACCTCGTAGCCCGGCCTAAGTGGGCCAAGACTGAGAATGATCTGGTTGATAAAGGGATCGAACCAGAGACAATTAACTAGCTAGACCGTTGCCGGACTTGGTTCTTCGGGGCTGGCAGAACCTTGGACCCTGTAACAGGGAAGTGCATTTGGACGAACGATCAAATGGACATACCAGTCAGGAAGCTTCAGCAGTATATCGAAGCAGTGCAGCAAAGGACGTTCTTTCCAAATAGAGAGAACGACGAGCTCACAATGGCCCTCGGGAATCCTGAGCACCCTGGACGGACACGAGGCACACCCTCCATTCCATGGAAGGTTGGGTTTCCGGATGCAGACAGTTACAAATCCCAGGAGAGGAGAAAAAATTGCAGCAGACCCAAATGCAGGCGCTGCAAGCAAGGGTACAGGCGATAGAGGAACGGGAAGCAAATCGCAGCAAACGTACTGCCGAAGCTTCCCCCGAAGCTACCCCGCCATCTCAGCGGAGAAGCAGTGTGGCTTCCACCGAGCTGCTTCAGCCGAAGCATGCCTTGACGGCTCCTGCCAGCTATCCCGTGGATGCTATCACGGAGTCTCAAAATTGCCACCTTATGACGCAATGGATGAATTTGAAGGTCAAGGCGGCTATTGGCTCTGTTTATCCTACTGAACCCGGCGCAACTTTTCACTGCCGGCCGATTCCAGAAGGATATGCTAGGGTGATGGTGCATGAAATAGCGGAAGGATTTGAGGACCTCCAGCTTGACCACCCTACCGGTGAAGGGGAGACTAGGCTAGGGTCTGCTCTGAAGACTCCATGCCTATGGTGGAAGGAGCTCATCAACCTTCCGAACTGGCCACCTCCGCCTCCTCCTCCGGCAAGTCAGGGCACTCTGCCTCCTCCACCGCCTCCTCCTCCGGGGAGTCAGGGCACTCCGCCTCCTCCACCGCCTCCTCCTCCGGCGAGTGACGATCAAGGCACTCGACGGGCTCCTTCTCTGGCGCGTGGCGGCACTCCGCCTCCTTCTCCGCCTGCGCCGACGCACCCGAGCAGCCAGCCTCCTCCTTCTCCGCCTCGTCAGCAAGGGCGGAAGAGACCTGCCGCCGCTCCGGCTGCTCCGGCGCGTCGTAGTCCTTCTCCTCCGCCTCGTAAGCAAGTAAAGAAGACAGCCGCTCCGTCTGCTCGGCCGGCGTCTAGCAGTACAGCTAGAGGCGGGAGGACATACAGATTCGGTCCTTCTCTGAAGACTCCAGAGAAGTTCCCATATGAGAGGACCCCGGAGGAGAACGCGAAGATCGCGCGAACCAAAGTGGATGACTGGTTTCAAGGGTTGAAAGCAAAGAGACATCCACCTCCGGAGGAGAAGGTAGATCCGGTGAAAGCGAAGCGCACTCTGGCTGCCCTGACAAAACCACCCAAGTCTCCGCCGAAAGAAAACTATGAGCGCATTATTGGAAAGGAATTTGCCGAAGCGGAGCGGTCGGGAAGTACTATCAGTGATCAAAGGCTGAAAGAACAACGAGCTGGGAAACAAATTGCCCAGCTCGGCGAACAAGCGAAGCAATCATGCCCCCCGCTCAAGGTGCCTAGCGACAATGTCGCTAATGATCCGAGGATGGTGCCCGGTTATAGCAATCTTGCCGATTACCTGCCCGACGATGTACATTATGAACCAATGGAGGTGCAGATACAAAGATACGAGTATGGGAAGCCTCTCGTCAAAGATGAAAGATCTCTATCAAAGATGATGCGAAGATTGCATGATTGGTACTTGAAAATCTATAGAGACTCTGGGGGAAGGAGTACTTTGTATGTGAAAGTTAAAAAGGAGCATGACCTCGTTGGAATTGAACTGTTGCCTGTTCCATTTGAGGAGTTCTTTCAGTTTTTCAATCAATTGGCCCTCGATAAAACAACGGTCACCTGCTACTGTCTGTAAGTAGTACTACTTATGTCATTAAGTCTCTCTATATAGCTCAGCTCTTTCATTTCATGTATTTATAATCATCCTCACTATATTATGCAAATTGAAGATCGCCGAATTGAAGAAAAGACAAGTCGGTGATATTGGGTTCATTAACACATATCTCATGGATGCAACTCAGGTTAAATTTCATGCCACAGATACCGAGGCCAACTTGCTACGATCGTTGGTAATAAATGAAAACAAAGATATAATACTCTTTCCTTACAACTTCAAGTGAGTGTTACTGTCTTGTGCGTATTCGGTTTCCCTTATATATATATTAGTCAAGGTTATAGTAATGTAATTGATGAGTTATGCATGTGTGTGTAGTTACCACCATATTCTCCTAGAGATTAAGCTTGAGCAGGGACTAGTAACTGTCTTAGACTCAAAACGAAAAGATCCCCAGGACTATGCGGACATGACTCAAATGCTCGAGAAGTAAGTTAAATCGATCATTATCCACCATATCAGCAACTTTGTTCATTTCCTGATATATCAAGTAATTGTTTTCTTTGTCTGGCAGGGTTTGGAAAAAATTCTCCAAAAAAGCTCCAGGACTCCCGAAGAAGCTGCAATTTAGACACCCGAAAGTAAGTACTATAGTACCATGTTCTGTGCATCTCCTATTGATTTGGCATTCTTGCTTATCATTCTGATTGACCTCTATTTCTTGTAAAGTGGTTGTGGCAGGAAAAAGGGAATGATTTCTGTGGATACTACATTTGCGAGTCCATCCGCCACACGACCTGTGAGCGGGGCTACACTGACGAACAATATGAAGTACGTAAATAACAACATTCACAATTTTATTTTATTACCATCATTTGTGTTGAGTTTCATTCATTCATATATATATGTATTGACCCCCTTCTTCAAATTAGATGTTTCGGAAGCGGGATGAACTCCTAGCACCAGCTCGCATGCGAGCAATTCAAGAGGAATTGGCGGCATTCTTTCTTGACCACGTGATCGCCAAAGACGGAGAATACTATGTGGACCATGAGTCCATATGATTATATTTGTAAGAGATAATTATTGTATATATGTAGCCGGTAGTGTCAGATAGATATACGAGAACTTGTTGTTCGACCAATCTCTCGGAGAAGGAGAGGTGGTCGATATCACTTCTCTCTATATGCATATATGTTCATGACGATCTTCTGTTTCCTTCGTTTGCTTACTAGCTAGCTAGCGTGTCTAGTCCTCTCTATACGCATGTATAGTACGTAGCGTAGACCAAGCACGGACATAAGAGAGGACACTTCTCTCTATTAATTATAGCTGGCTAACACAATATATGAAACACCTAAATTAACCCCCCAAAACCCCCAAACCCCCCCCTTCAAAAAAAACAAAAACCCCAGCCACAGAAATGTTGACGCGTGGATGCCTATTGGTCCCGGTTGGTGCCACCAACTGGGACCAAAGGGTCTCCTGCCTGGGCTCCGCGCACAGGCCACGTGGAGGCCCATCAGTCCCGGTTCTGGATTGAACCGGGACTAAAGGGGCAGGGCATTAGTACCGACCCTTTAGTCCCGGTTCAGGAACCGGGACAAAAGGCCCTTACAAACCGGGACAACAAGCCCTTTTCTACTAGTGATATGATGTCTTTATTAAATGGGTTGCCAAGCCATAATTCAGATAAATGATGTGTATGTACTATGTAAACATGATGGCATGATATAATTCAAATATATGATTTATACAGTAAGCAAGTAAGCAGATGGTGTCGTGGAATTATCACGGCAGATGTCCTTAGTGTCAGGAATTAGTCGCGAGGCTAACGCATCTATGTGGTAGCTTGAAAGGGGTTGAGCGGGACGAGAGACACGATGTTTTACCCAGGTTCGGCCCCTCACGGTGGAGGTAAAGGCCTACATCCTGCTTCATTGATATTGATGATGATGATCACGGTTACAAGAGTGCTCATCTCGAGAGCTATTGTCTAAACCTAACGTGTCCAACTTGTGGAACTTGTCCTTCTTGGGGTGCCCTGCCCCTCCTTATATATGTTGAAGGGGTGGCTTAATTGACTAGTCCTATTAGGATTAGGACTACTCTATTACAAGTGGTGTCCTAGTCTTGCTTCCTTTATAAGAGAATATTCCTTATGCTTTCCTCTTAAGTCGGCCTACCATAACGTAAGCTGGCCTTCCTTGAACCGCCTACTGGGCCTCCGGGTCATCAATGAGACACCTGGCTCGGCCGGGCCATCAGCGAGTGGAGAGATCCGGGCGGGACACTTAGTGAGCCGCCAAGTCAGGGCGGGTCACTAGTGAATCGCCAAGTCCGGTCGGGTCATACATCCGGCCGGGTCATATCGCGGGGTATATCCCAACATTAGCCCCCAGTTTAATTTGGATTTATCCATGTTAAACTGATCCTGCAAAATAAACACAAGAACAAATTTGACAGGTTGTGCTCCGGGTTAAAAAAGTTCTTGTAAGCTGGCACCTGATCATCCTTAAATCCTTGTCGTTTCCTCCTTCTAGAAAATCCAGGTCAATAGGCCGGCTTCATAATCAACTCGCTTGTAGAAGAAAATGTTGTAAATGAATAAATAATCCATTTGATTCGGTCCTCAATGCTCTGACTTGACAAAAATATTGGTTCTCAAATATTCAACTGATATTCAGCCTGCTTGTAGATCTTGCTGAGCTATGACTTCCAAAATCGCCGGGTTATAAAAACTGATAATTCCGGGTTATGATTTTTGCCAACCCCGGGTCATGATTGTTTTCTCAAAACTGAGAATTTGAAGATGTTTTCTCCCTTATATCCATATTACCTGTAGCCCCCAAGTCTTGAGCAGAACAAAGTAATGGCTTTAAGACTTTCTTCAATATAAATACTACCACTTTGAAGAAATCCATGTTGTTCATCTTAGTCACTTAGTAAATACTGAATACTCCATATACGTAGCCCCCAAGTGCCAGGTTGTCATGCTTGCAGCAACCTGGGACTTGTAATAGCCCGATGCTCATAAAAATTTCAACTAGTGTAGGCCCCAAGGGCCGGGTCATTATGCAATAATGAGCAGGGACTTTGTAGATATGATCATGTAGATGTTGAATCAGCAATGTGTAGCCCTCAAGGGCCGGCTTAGTAAGATAATACTAAGCTGGGACTTTATATATACTTCATTGACAATAATATCATATGATGTAACCCCCATCATGGGGCTTGAACCCACGTCCACGGGGTTAAGAGCCTTGTGCTTTATCAACTGAGAAGTGGATCCTTCAATATAATGGAATAAAACTTGTGTACCTTGAATTGTTGACAGGAGCAATTGGTAGCCCCCAAGGGCCGGCTCATTATGATGTGATGAGTCGGGTCTTCAATAAGGCCAGTAAAAATGACATTGCATTAGCCCCCAAGTGTCATGGTGCATGCTTGCAGTGACATGAGACTTGCATATTTGATGTAATCTCAACTTGAATAATGTAGCCCCCAAGTGCCGGGTCGTAAGCCTGCAGTTACTCAGGACTATTCCTTCCATTGATAAAATAATATCCATTGTGCTGAAGTGATTTTGAAAGCCTCAATCGTAATATTGGTTATTGATAACCATAGTAAAAATCCAGCCATGTTGGCTATTAAAGTTTTGAATAACATAACTCGGTTTGAAAACCTCAATCATTCAATATCATAATAAAAATCCAGCCAAGTTTGGCTATTTTAAACATTCAAATCCCTTATCTGTTAACAAGTAAATCCGGAGTTTAAATACCTGGCGGCTCTTGATAGATGGTGATTTAATACGCATCCATTGTAAACTGGAATATTTATAACCCGGCGGCTTATAGCCTTTGAGAAAATCAAGGATTGATAAACCTTTTGAGACATCAATTTCAATCTTTGATGATGGGCTGGAACTTAATCATTTATGTAAGTCATAGCTCTGTAAATCGTGCAGAGTTGAAACAACTACGCCCTGGCGACTTAACGTCAAAAGCCAGGGTGGGTAACTACTCGAAGGTAGTCTAATCCCGCACATAAGTAAATCACAAGATCCCCTGGCGGTTTACAGCAGGGCGGATCATAATATCCCATATATAACCATTGTGATTTTTAATTTGTACTGCCGGCTTACATGACCTGTGCAGTAAGGGTGATAACCCAATCCTTAGAAGCCAATACTTCCAAATATATGATGATTGTCACATGCTGGCGATTTATCGCCCGAAGCCAAGCCGGGTTTAAACGAAACCACACTTATATTCTTCAGATATGAGCAAAAAGTATCAAAACCCAAAAGATTGTTTGCAAAAACTTAAACCAAATAAAAATCGAGGTTTCTGATTCGAATACGATCAGTAAACCGTTCCAAAGGGGTTAAGCTAGGATTCAAATACGATCATGTAGCCCCCAGTGGCTTTGGCGTTGCGCTGATCAAGAGGGTACCCACAACTATGTTCTCTTTGTTTCGAATACGACCTATGTTTGAACAGGAAGCCCCCAAATGACCTTGAGAGGTTTTTAACGACCCTGATTCGAATACGATCCAAGTCGGACCCAAAAAGGGTTAAGCTATTATTCGGATATGATCAAGAAGCCCCCTAGTGAGTTTGGCTTTGTGCCGATCAAATGGGTTACGACAGCTATGTTCTCTTTGGTTCGAATATGACCTATGTTTCAATAGGAAGCCCCCAAATGACCTGTAAACTTGGCTATGAGCTGGATCAAAGGGTAATCATAGCTTAGATCAATAAGCCGGAAGCCCCGAAGTGATATATTTCTGAGTTGTGCTCGTCGGGTGCCTATGTTTGAGTTGTGCTGTGCAACAAACTCTCTTTGGTCCCTTGAGCCTGATTGTAAACCGAAGCATCATTGTGAGCCGGAAACGTTCTGGCGGCCTTTAAATTTCACCAATATGGCGGTAGCCTCCGGCACCAGGTTATCTTCCCTCCAATGACCCAGGGTCTTAAATCTCACGATATTTGCTAAGTCATGTCATCGTAGCCCCCAAGTCTCAAGGTGACTTGAGGAGTTGGCTTGAGATTCTTTATAATTAACCGTGATATAGACCGGGTTGAATCCTGCATGGGACAACTTGAAAACCATAGTAATTGCTCTTTTAAAGAAAGCAATATATTTATAAAAATATACTGGATGGATTTCACCTGATGCGTCAGGTCAGCAATTATCACCATGGTGAAACTGAAATCAATCACGGCCGAGTCGGCCGCGGGTGCTGACAGATTTTTCGGCCGCGGTGTTTTAAACCAGTGTGGACGGGAGAGTCAGCCGCGGCATTGTAAAACGGTGCGGTCGCGAGAGACGGCCACGATGTTGTAAGCCAGTGCGGTTGTGAGATACGGCCAGGGCGTTGTAAGCCGGTGCGGTCACGAGAGACGGCCACGACGTTGTAAGCTGGTGCGGTCACGAGAGACGGCCACGGTGTTGTAAACCGGTGCGGGAGTTCGTTGAGTAACGACGACCACCTATGCCAAAAGATGTTGGCGTGCTTCCATCTCCACGGTATAATATCACTTTTTGTCATAAATAATTGCCCTGATTTGTTTGGACGATGGATGATCTGTTTATCGCGATAGAGATGGCTCAGGCAGACCAGCGACTCAATGTAGTTCCGGCGGCTTAGGCAGATCGGCGACTTAATATAATTTCGGCGGCTCAGGAAGACCGGTGACTTAATATAACCCCGATGGCTCAAAGCAGCAAGGGTGGCTCAACGCGGCTCCGGCGGGTTGACGTGGATTTAAGCTGTACGGGTGGTGACTTGCGCACACTTGTTCCATCAGTAAGCGGGCGTAGACGCCAATGCGTGATGGTGCTGACGTATACTTCATAGGCACAATATGGCACCACCTTTGCTGCACATAAAAATATATAGACCAAAGTAATTGTTCTTTGATAAAAACAATATGTTTAATAAAATAAACTTAGATGGATATCACCTGATTTGTCTGGACGACAGATGATCCTTGTGCGGACGAGAATTTAACTGGAACAGATGAAGGCCTAGTAGCAGTGTGGATGCTCATTATACAACCAGTTTTTTTTCATCTGATTTTCTTCAGGCGTCTTGTCGCATCTGCAGAGAAGTAGAGACCAGCATACGCGTGCTGGTTGCGACCGGGGCGGGTCAAAGAGGTGAAGCGGTGTACGCGGAAATGGCATCTCAGAGGCGCTGTTGATCCGTCAGTCCGATCCGGCATGGTAGTCCTTTGCCCAAACATGCATACTCACGTGAAGCAGTTCCAACAAGCATTATTTCTTCCTTTTACAGATTGCCTCCTCAAAGTCTAAGCTTTTTAACATGGGTAGTATTCAAATATGAGATGGATCACTTTATGTAAATAGTAGCAACCGAGTAGTATTCCCTTCATCACGTACTTTGGATTCGACTCGGCCCTATCACTAGAAAAAGTAGCAGCTGAGGCGTAACCCAGCGACTTGAGAGGAGCGTTGGCAAAGCGGGCCGCAGCCAGGTAGCAGCAGCTCTCGGGGCGACAGCGATGGAGACCCGGCCATGACAGCTCGTACTGTCTTGGATATGTTCACAAGTCCACGTGGTAGCCTGCAATTTACTATTCTAGGAGGCTTCCTTTGGATGGCTTTGACTTTGACTCGGAGTACTAATAGTAGTACTATTCAGTAGCGATTGATTCTAAATGCTTGCACCGGTTTGGATGTCGAAGCAGCAGGGCCCTGGCGGCTTGAAGCGGGGGCCAAGGCGAGCCGTGCAGGCAACAGATCGGTGCAGTGACACGCGAAAAATAAATTAACCTCCAGGTTGTAGTGATCTTGGGCAATCTACGCCTGGGTCATGGTGGTCTTCTCCTGAAACAAAAAACTCATATTTGATTCTTCTGGTGTTACCAAGATAACAGTGTTTCCGCCAGAACAGATGTTGGTCTTGGCTTGCATAGTAGCCACTGTAACAGATATCGATTCGCCTCCGGAATCGACGGATCGCCGGGTCATGTTCATCCACACATAATCCTCAATTTCTTTTGACCTCAAACCTCACGGATTTAAATCTAGATTGATGAACTTGAAGTTGATGCAGATCTTTTCCAGCCGACTCTTCTTCATCCGGAAATTATGAACTTCTCAATCCCTGTAAGAGATCCCTTCAAGAACTCAACACCATCGTGCGCAGGCCCCACGGTGGCTGCCAACTGTCGTAGAATTATGACGGCAGATGTCCTTAGTGTCAGGACTTAGTCGCGAGGCTAACACATCTATGTGGTAGCTTGATAGGGGTTGAGCGGGACGAGAGACGCGATGTTTTACCCAGGTTCGGCCCCTCATGGTGGAGGTAAAAGCCTACATCCTGCTTCATTGATATTGATGATGATGATCACGATTACAAGAGTGCTCATCTCAAGAGCTATTGTCTAAACCTAACTTGTCCTTCTTGGGGTGCCCTGCCCCTCCTTATATATGTTGAAAGGGCGGCTTACATGACTAGTCCTATTAGGATTAGGACTACTCTATTACAAGTGGAGTCCTAGTCTTGCTTCCTTGAACTGCCTACTGGGCCTCCGGGTCTTGTCGCTCCTCTAACCCACTGGCCGGGTCATCAATGAGACACCTGGCTCGCCCGAGCCATCAGTGAGCGGAGAGATCTGGGCGGGTCACTTAGTGAGCTGCCAAGTCAGGGCGGGTCACCAGTGAATCGCCAAGTCCGGCCAGGTCATACATCCGGCCGGGTCATATCGCGGGGTATATCCCCAACAGATGGCAATCCATATATGATGTAAAAATTAAGCAATGCAAGACAACATGCATGACATGGGTAATATAACCCTGTCAAGTTTGAGCATAGACCTCAGGGGGGAAATAGGACTGGTCATTAGTCTCTGAATCCTCCTCTGAGGAGCTCTCTGTAACCAGCAAGATGTCTGCTTCAGCAGGTAGCATTGTCTACTCTGAATACCTTGTTTTCACTCAGATACTTCCATCAGCGCTTCAAATGGCTGATGCATAGGAAGAGTAGTTGAATATACAAACGTTTTCGACAAATGGAACACGTAATACAAAAAAATGATAGCATGATATAATTCACATACATGATGATTGGCTAAACAACATGGCATTGCATAATTCATATATATAATGCCTTTGCAACAAGATAGCATTGTATAATTCACATATATAATGTCTTGCAATAAGATGGCAATGCATAATTCACATATATGGTAATTAGACACTGAACAGGTGGCATTCACACAAAGCATGTCTAAACTAATCAAATGACATAGCAATGCGAGACACCATACACACGATATGAGCAACATAACCCTGCAAAGTTAGAGCATACACCTCGGGGGGGGGGGGAATAGGACTGGTCATCTGTCTCTGAATCCTCCTATGAGGAGCTATCCGTAACCAATGAGATATGCGCTTCATTAGATAGCATAGTCTGCTCTGAAGACCTTGTTTTCACTCCAGAATTTGCCATCACCGTGTCAAATGGCTGATGCACACGAAGAGCAGTTGAATGTACTAACATTGTCGACAAATGTAATATGTAACGAAAAAAAGGATGGCCTGATATAATTTACATATAAGATGACTGGTTAAGCAGGATGGCATTGCAAAATTCACATATATGATGCCTGGCTAAACAAGATGGGGTTGCATAATTCACATAAACGATGAATAAACTAAACAGATGGCATTCACACAAAGGATGTCTAAACTAAGCAGATGACATAGTTGATGTATAAAGTAAGCAATGCAAGACACCATATGCATGATATAACCAACATCAGCATGCCAAGTTAGAGCGAAGACCTCAGGGGGTAAATAGGAGTTGTCTTCTCCTTTTGAATCCCCCTAAGAACAGATATCTTCCTCTCGATTACAATCCGAAATGCGTGGAGGGGGCTGCCTTTGCGCCTACCATGGAGTGACGTTTGCATGAAATTTTATTGCCACACAAGGCTCGTCTGTTTTGCTCTACATGTTCAGTTCCATTGTTTACAATAACTGTCATGCATAGGAATAAAACATAGTGAGATTATGTAAGTAGTGCATGTAGAAATCCAGAGTGATGGTAGCAACCTATGGATAGATCCAAAACCAATAATAGCAGGCAGATAATGGCTTCAGTTAAAAATTACAGATAATGGCTTCTTTACTGTTTGTTTCCCACCCAACATGAAACTCATAGTAGACACCGGAGATTAACCAGATAGTAGATAGATACTATTGATAGCGGCCTCGATATGTACCCCACAACCATTTAAAAACTCAAGTTTGGCCATTAGTTTGGAGCTGATTTAGAGTCTAATTGGTGAATAGGACGATAAAGTAGCATGTAATATTAAGCGATGCATAACGTAAGCAGACACGAAAGAGTGCGACCTCTCTTGCGGACCCGTGTAGTCCTCGAGGTCATCTGCTCGGTTGATGATGGTAATGCAGTTTTCATGGCTGCCAGCGGCGGGGAAGAAGATCTGATGCGGCGAAGGACAGTCTAGAGGCCGGATCCCTGCTGTGCTGGACCCTTCTGTCGTTGGAGCAGCTGAGCTGGGGTGGACGACGGCGCAGCAGGAGCGGGACAAACCATGCAAGGTTTTCTTTGACAACTATCTATAAGAGAAGTAATTCTGTAAGGGCTCGTTTGAATTGGAGGATTCCAACAATGCAGGGATAGGAAACAGACAGGAATAGGATAGGAATGCACGTGCAAAACAGAGAATTTAAAAACACAGGATTTCTGCCAATCCGGGTGTTTGATTCACAACAATTGGAAGATCACAAGATGCAAAGAAGTATGGTGAGATTAAGTCAAACCACAAGAAAATGTACGGTTATAATGCTATTATGCTACTATCTCTTAGTCTTGTGCTTCATGAATAGGAATTTGAAAAGGAGGACAAGTGAAAATTAAAATTACTACGTTTTTTATTTCAAGGAGACACTAAAGGAACAAATCCGTGTGCTCAGTGGACAATATATATATAACATGTTGTCGGGACCCCGATTCCAAGTCACATCGATCTAGCCGGTAACACCTCATATCACTTTGCGGCCTCACGCACGGTATTCCCACGGGTGTCGCCTTACCATGGTCCGGGACCGTTTGCGCCTTTTGGATCACGTATATGCACTAGTAGAAAACCTGGCTTTGGTCCAGGCCGGGTCAGCCCATTAGTCCCGGTTCAGTCCAGAACCGGGACCAATGGGGGCATTGGTCCTGGTTCGTGAGCCCAGGGGGCTGGCCGGGCCATGTGGGCCATTGGTCCCGGTTCATCTGGACCTTTTGGTCCCGGTTGGTGGGATGAACCGGGACCAACGGGCCTCCCTCCTGGCCCACCACAATTGGTCCCGGTTGGTGGCTTGAACCGGGACCAAAGGCTCCCCTTTAGTCCTGGTTCATGCCACCAACTTGGACCAATGATGTGCCTATATATACCCCCTCGCGTAGGAGCAGAGCATACTGCTCTATTTTTTTCTGGCCGAGGGGGAGAGGGCTTGGTGGTGCTCTAGCTCACCTCCTATGCACACAAGGTGTTCGATGGAATGCCCGAGCCACACTACTTAAGCTTTCTCCTCTCCAAGCTCGATCTCCAAGCTCCATTTTCCACAATATTTGTCTATGTTTAGCGGTCCGTCACGCCCCGTCCCCATCTTCACCGCCGTCAATCACCCGCGCCGAGCTCATCGCCGGCACCACCATGGTGAGCCTCTTGTTCTTATCTTCTTTCTGAAAGGAAACATATTCTTACTTGTATGTTTACATAGATACTTGTATTATTTTCTTACTTTTATTATTGCATCTTATATAGTGCGATGGTTTTGGTATCCGCCCCCGTCGGCCCTCGTCCTGTCTATGATTCGGATGTGGTATATATATTATCTTTATAACTATTGGTTCATTTATTGTTTATGAAAATTATGCTGACCAACGTGACATAGATTTTATTTATGTAGGATGTATGTGAATCGGAAATGCCAACCGACCCTATTGTAGAGAGGTTAAATTTAGTTGAAGAAGAAAACAATTTTTTGAAGGAAAAAATAAAAAAAATCGAGGAGGAGAAGATGATATTGGAGTTGCATGTTGCGGATGTCGTCGATGATCACAAGATCAAGATGGATGCAATGCACTTGAAGATTATAAAGATTAGAAAATATGCCATTCATACCGAGGCTTGGTATCATTATGCTGTTGGATAAATTGTTACCTTGGTTGCAATTATGATCGCATTTATTTTCGCATTGAAATGTTTTACATAGTTTCAATGTATGGTTTAATTAATTAGATGCTCTGGAGAGCTATATGTTGTTAGATGAGAACTATGTATGCACTTCGGTTTTAATGTGATGATGAACTTCTATTAATTTGGACACTTAATTATATATAATGCACGCAGATGGCAATGGATGTACAGTGACAGACACACCTGCGAGTACATTAAGGGCGTGCATGAGTTTCTCGATGCGGCTGAGGCAAACAAGCAGAATGGTTTTATGTGTTGTCCATGCACTGAATGTGGGAATACGAGGTCTTACTCTAACCGGAAAATCCTTCACTCCCACCTGCTTTACAAGGGTTTCATGCCACATTATAATGTTTGGACGAGGCATGGAGAAATAGGGGTTATGATGGAAGACGGCGAAGAAGAAGAGTACGATGACAACTATGTGCCCCCTGAATACAGTGATGCTGCAACGGGGGGAGCTGGTGAAGATCAAGAGGAACCAGACGATGTGCGCAATGATGCTACAACGGGTGAAGATCCTGAAGATCAAGAGGAACCAGACCATGTGCCCGATGATGATGATCTCCGCCGGGTCATTGTCGGTGCAAGGACGCAATGCGAAACTCAAAAGGAGAAGATGAAGTTCGATCGCACGTTAGAGGATCACAAAAAAGGGTTGTACCCCAATTGCGAAGACGGCAACACAAAGCTCGGTACCGTACTGGAATTGCTGCAGTGGAAGGCAGAAAATGCTGTGGCTGACAATGGATTTGAGAAGCTACTGAAAATATTGAAGAAGAAGCTTCCAAAGGATAACGAATTGCCCGACAGTACATACGCAACAAAGAAGGTTGTATGCCCTCTAGGATTGGAGGTGGAGAAGATACATGCATGCCCTAATGACTGGATCCTCTACCGCGGTGCATACAAGGATCTGAACGCATGCCCGGTATGCGGTGCATTGCGGTATAAGATCAGGCGAGATGACCCTGGTGATGTTGACCGCGAGCCCCCCAGGAAGAGAGTTCCTGCGAAGGTGATGTGGTATGCTCCTATAATACCACGGTTGAAATGTCTGTTCAGAAACGAAGAGCACGCCAAGTTGATGCGATCGCACAGTGAGAACCAAAAGAAAGATGGTAAGTTGAGAGCACCCGCTGACGGGTCGTAGTGGAGAAAAATCGAGAGAAAGTACTGGGATGAGTTTGCAAAGGACCCAAGGAATGTATGGTTTGCTTTAAGCGCGGATGGCATTAATCCTTTCGGGGAGCAGAGCAGCAATCACAGCACCTGGCTCGTGACTCTATGTATGTATAACCTTCCTCCTTGGATGTGCATGAAGCGAAAGTTCATTATGATGCCAGTTCTCATCCAAGGCCCTAAGCAACCCAGCAACGTCATTGATGTGTACCTAAGGCCATTAGTGGAAGAACTTTACAGCTATGGAATGGAAACGGTGTACGTACGTGGGATGAGCACAGACAGGAGGAATTTAACCTTAAGGCGTTGCTGTTCGTGACCATCAACGATTGGCCCGCTCTCAGTAACCTTTCAAGACAGACAAGCAAAGGATACCACGCATGCACGCACTGTTTAGATGACACTAAAAGTATATACCTGAACAGATGCAGGAAGAATGTGTACCTGGGCCATCATCGATTTCTTCCGACCAACCATCAATGTCGAAAGAAAGTCAAGCATTTCAAAGGCGAGGCAGATCACCGGAAGAAGCCCGCCATGCGTACCAGTGATCACATACTTGCTATGGTCAATGATTTACAAGTAATCTTTGGCAAGGGTCCCGGTGGACCTGCTAGGCTTCTTGGGCGTGTATGGGAAGACAAAAGATACACCTGAGGCACGGGAGGACCTGCAACGTTTGCACGAAAAAGATGGCATGCCTCCAAAGTAGTATAAAGGTCCTGCCAGCTACGCTCTTACGAAAGAAGAGAAAGAAATCTTCTTTGAGTGCCTGCTCAGTATGAAGGTCACGACTGGCTTCTCGTCGAATATAAAGGGAATATTAAATATGCCAGAGAAAAAGTTTCAGAACCTAAAGTCTCATGACTGCCACGTGATTATGACGCAACTGCTTCCGGTTGCATTGAGGGGGCTTCTACCGGAAAACGTCCGATTAGCCATTGTGAAGCTATGTGCATTCCTCAATGCAATCTCTCAGAAGGTGATCGATCCAGAAATTGTACCAAGGCTAAGGAGTGATGTGGTGCAATGTCTTGTCAGTTTCGAGCTGGTGTTCATACCATCCTTCTTCAATATCATGACGCACGTCCTAGTTCATCTAGTCGACGAGATTGTCATTCCGGGGCCCATATTTCTACACAATATGTTCCCCTTTGAGAGGTTCATGGGAGTCCTAAAGAAATATGTCCCTAACCGCGCTAGGCCAGAAGGAAGCATCTCCATGGGCCATCAAATAGAGGATGTTATCGGGTTTTGTGTTGACTTCATTCCTGGCCTTAAGAAGATAGGTCTCCCTAAATCGCGGTATGATGGGAGACTGACTGGAAAAGGCACTCTTGGAAGTGACTCAATAATATGCAGGGACGGATATTCTTGGTCTCAAGCACACTACACAGTTCTACAGAACTCTACCTTGGTGACCCCGTATGTCGATGAACACAAGATCAGTCTACGCTCCAAACACCCGGAGCAGTGCGACGACTGGATTACATGTGAACACATCAGGAATTTTAGCAGTTGGTTGGAAACACGTCTCAGAGGTGACAACACTGTTTGTGATGAGTTGTACTTGTTGTCCAGGGGACCATCTTTGACTGTATTGACCTACAAAGGATACGAGATAAATGGGAATACATTTTACATGATCTGCCAAGATCAAAAGAGCACCAACCAAAATAGCGGTGTCCGCTTTGATGCAGCAACCGAGAGCGGAAAGGACACATATTATGGTTACATAGTGGACATATGGGTCAATCTGTCAAGCGGACCTGATTTTAAGGTCCCTTTGTTTAAGTGCAAATGGGTCAATCTGTCAAGCGGCAGGGTACAGGTAGACCCACTGTATGGAATGACAACAGTGGATCTGAAAAATCTTGGGTACACTAACGAACCGTTCGTCCTAGCCAATGATGTGGCACAGGTTATCTATGTGAAGGACATGTCTACCAAACCGAGAAAAAGAAAAGATAAGGAAGCGAATACATCATATGATGAGCCAAAGCGCCACATAGTTCTTTCAGGAAAAAGGGACATCCTGGGAGTGGACGGCAAGACAAACATGTCTGAAGATTATGAAAAGTTTCAAGAAATTCCTCCCTTCAATGTCAAGGCTGTCCCAAGCATCCTGATAAATGATGAAGATTATCCATGGTTACGGCGCAATAAGCAAATGACACAAGCAAAGAAAAAGTGAAGACTTTCTCCCGCAACTATTATGATGATACCATGTCAACTTTGTAACACACGAGTATGCTATGCCAACAGATGATCTTTCGTTCGAAAGAGATTGTCCGTTTTGTACACGAAGTGCATCCAGTTTTTGCCGTAACCATCTCAACTTTGTTGCACATGCTATGTGGTTGAAATGATGATACCATGCCAACTTTCAACCTTGTCGGAGTTCATTTGAAATGCTTTTCAATTTCAGGGTCTTATAGCTCAAAAAAGCAAAAGAAATCAACTAAAAAGTTTTTATAAACCTCTAGTATTTTTGAAACTAAACTTATATAAAATTTATGCAACTTAAATTCAGAAAGTATTTTTTGTTCAACACATTAATAGCAAAAAGAATTTAGTAGCAAAAAAATAACAAAATTTGTTTTTTATTAAAACATATATTAAAAATAACCTAAAATTACCAAATAGAGTATAATGATAAAAAATTGTAATATTAAGTAGCAGGAAAAAGAATCACTCAAAAATCTGACTTCATAGTAAAGTTATTCATAAACTAGTGATTCACATACATTTTAAAACTATAAGTATTTAGTACAAATAAAAAAATAAAAAGCAAAAAATAAAACAAAAAAGAAAACAAAAAAAATTGAAATTTTAAAACTAACACTACTGGAATCAGGTACTTTGCCATCTGCCAGCTCTTTGCCGTCAGCTAGCGGACGGCAAAGAAGCTCTTTGCCATCAGCTACCAAAAAGCAGACGTCAAAGAACTGGCTGATGGCAAAGACCTAATTTGCTATCAGCCAGTTCTTTGTCGTCCGCTGGCGGACGGCAAAGAGGGAGGGGCCCCACTGACGAGCTGCTTAAAAAAACCATAACGGCCCCCTCTTTTCCGTTCGCTAGCAGACGTCAAAGAGAAAATAAGCGGACGGCAAAGGGGGGCAGACGGCAAAGAGGGAGGGGCCCCACTAATGTTAACGGCCGCGCCCCACCCACCCCCCTCTCTCTTTCTCTTCTTCACATGCGCGCCGCCGCCCCCAGCACTCACCACCGCCCCGTCGCCTCACCACCCCGCGCGCCGCCCCACCGCCCCCCGCCCCGTCGCCACTGCCGCCCGGCGCCCCACCGCCCCCCCGCCCCGTCGCCCCCGCCGCCCTGTTGTCTGGGCACCGCCGCGCCCCGGTGCCCCGCCCCCCTCCTCCACCCCAGGTGAGGTCTGCCTCCTTTTTTTCCTTTTTTTTCTGTTTTTTACTTTTAGGTTTATGTTTAGTTTAGATTTAGTTTTAGGTTTAGGTTTAGGTTTAGCTTTAGGTTTATAGGTTTAGTTTTAGGTTTAGATTTAGTTTTTTTCCTTTTTTTTAGTTTTTTTAGTTTTAGGTTTAGGTTTAGTTTAGTTTTAGGAAAGAAGAAGAAGAGAAAAAGAGGAGAGGAGGAGAAGAAGAAGAGGAAAAAGGAAAGGAAGAAGAAGAAGAGGAGGAGGAGAAGAAAAAAGAAGAGGAAGAAGAAGAAGAAGAAAAAAGAGGAGAGGATGAGAAGAAGAAGAGGAAAAAGGAAAGGAGGAAGAAGAAGAAGAAGAAGAAGAAGAAGAAGAAGAAGAAGAAGAAGAAGAAGGAAAAAGGAAGAAAAGGAAGAAGAAGAAAAGGAAAAAAGAGGGAAAAAACCCGACCCGACACGGTACCCCGACCCCGACCCGGCACCCCGACATGACACCCCAACCACGACACCTCGACCCCGACCCTAACCCCGACCCCGACCCCGAGCCTGACCCGACACCCCGACCCCGACACCGACACGGCACCCCGACCCCGACCCGGCACCCCGAGACCCGACACCTCGACCCCGAGAACCCGGCCCCGACCCCGACACCCCTACCCCGAGCCTGACCCGATACCCTGACCCCGACACCGACACGGCACCTCGACCCCGACCCGGCACCCCGACCTCGAGAACCCGACCCCGACCCTGACACCCCGATCAACCCCGAGCCTGACCCGACACCCCGACCCCGAGCCTGACCCGACACCCCGACCCCAACACCACACCCTGACCCCGAAACAGCACCTCGACCCCGACACGGCACTACCCCGACACGGACACGACATCCCGACACTACTAGGGAAAAGCCTATACACAGAATTTACCAGTAGCGCTGTACAAAATCAAGCGCTGCTGCTACTTAGTAGCAGCGCGCGTAAATAAACCGCGCTACTGCTATGACTTTAGCAGTAGCGCATACTAGCGAAAAGCGCTGTTGCTACGTTTGAACTGGGCGCACATGGCTAGCCCAACCTAGCAGTAGCACGTATAATGGCCCAGCGCTACTGCTAATCTCCTTAGCTGCAGCGTGTATTCCAGAACGCGCTGTAGCTATCGTAGCAGTAGCGCCCTTTCTGGAACGCGCTACTGGTACTTTTGACTTAACCACGCGGTTCGTCCTTCCCCACGGCCACTTCATCCCCCAAATCAACTCCACTCTCGTGACCGCCGTCGCCCCTCGGCCGCCGCGCACTCTCCCCACGCCGCCCCCGACCCCATATTCAATGCCGGCCCCGCCCCCGACCTAAACGCCGCCCGGGACGCCGCCCCTGACCCCGACCTCAACGCCGCCCCGGACGCCGCCCCCACCCCCGACCTCAACGCCGCCCCGGAGCCCCGACCACGACCTCGACGCCGCCTGCCCCTCCCTCATTGCAGGCACCCGAGGTGAGCACGCCTACTCCTCCCTCTCCCCTACCTCTGCCTAGGGTTTCTACCTCCATCAAATTAGTTAGGGTGGAAACGAATCGGATGCGGATGCGGCTCAAATGAGTTAGGGTTCATGTAAGGGTGGAAACGAATCAAATTTCTAAGATGAATCATAAAACGAGTAAAATTTGACCACTTATTTCACTTTATAGTTGGATAATTGGAATATCCGCTACCACTTTCCACCCCTATAGGTTCATCAAATTAGATGGTAATTAGGGCAGTAGTTCTTAGGTACTAATTAGTTAGTAAGAACTAGGTACTAATTAGGTACTAGAATATTTTTATTTATAGTAAGTTTATTTTTAGTAAGAACTAGTTGAATTAATAGAACTAGTTAGTAAGAACTTGTTGCTATTTTCTTAGTTAAAGCAATTTTCCCGCATCGACGTGGACGATGCCTATCCCGCATCCTCGTCGGCGAGTCGGCGGAGGACGACTCCTGCTTGACCAGATGGGCCATGTCCAGGACTGGGATCCACCGGGGTGGTACTGGGAGGCACTACCTACCGGGGGGCGCAGGTTGGTGAGGAGCCAGCCTGTCGTTGACCCGAACCTTCTTTGGTGGCGGTCGTGTGGGCCAGTGCGGTCCAGAGGCTTGAGGACTCTGCGGAGGTGGGGCATCACCGTGTCAGTGAGGAGGACGCGCACGTCCGTCGCTACTTGTTTGCGTTGGAGCACAGGTTCTCCAATACCTGGCAGGTTCTCTAGGGATCTCACTGGAGCTATGATCCCGTGATGGTTCCTTCTCTGTGGGTATCCACCGCCTGCGCCGATACCCGTCGTGTGCTAGGGTTTTAGTTGTACTAGTGATGTTATATGTATGACACTATTCGGGATGTATTAGTGATAATATTCGACGATGTACGGACGCATGAGATGATTTACTTTTGCTTTTTGATTACATGCTAATTTGAGTCATTTTGAAATGTATATCTAGTGTTGCTCAATATCCAAGTGGACGGTCATGTTTGCAGGTTACACCTCCGAGTGGCCTATGTTTTGCCGGAGTGCTGATTCATTTCCGTTCCGGCAAATTTTAGGCGCTCGATATATCCTATTTTAGAAAAGGTCATGCCGGATTTTTCCGTGAATTTTGGCATGACTTTTGCCAGAATATGTAGGAAATATTGAGTGCCCCAGATTTGTGTGTTGAGTATCCTGGTAGTTGTCTTTTATCAATTTTCAATTACTGTTTTAACTATGAACATAGGAAATGTCTGACGACAAAAAGGATTTCGGTATTTGCAAATACTGCAAAGATGAGTGCGGCCTATGCGACGGAATCTTCCTAGATGATGATAGGCGCTTCAGCATCAAGCTGGATGAGAACTTTGAAGTGGATATAGTAAGTCACAACGACAAGTCTTTTTTCGTAATTAAGCATGACATCTGCTTCAACTTATATTTTTTTACTATTCTACTAGCGTATCCCCTGCCATGCAAGAGTTTTTGTATTGGATAAGATAGGTTTCAGTCACACTATGGAGGTAAAGAAAGTTTATTTGAAGACCGAGCATGGTTATATTTTCCATGCAAAATTATACAATTCAGACGACTACACCTATTTTGGATGCAAAACATGGCGAGCACTATGCAAGACTTATGCATTTGAGCCTGATATGGTTATCACCTTTGATATTCGTTCGGAAGATGATATTGAAGGTAATACCGACATCTGGGTCGATGTGAAGACGCCTCCAGTTACCCCAAAATGTAAGTTTCTCAACCATATTTATGTCGTTGATATTGTTTATTCAAAAATAGTTGACAACTAATTTGTATTGTCAGCTTATTTCGGTGCAAGCAAACCTATCCAGCGCTTGGTAGACAGGACCTACTACTATCCCGGGGCTGAACTAAACTGCGAGGAGCTAAGTCATTATGTTTCATGGCTTGAGGATCTTGATACCGTCAAGACAAATTTTCTTCCTGGACTTAGAAATCTTAGTACTGAAAACGTGCGACCAATAGTGTTCGTCATGAACTACGGTCACATCTATTTAGGAAGGATGGTAAGATTTTTACTATTTGTCCTCAGTGCATCTTTTCCATACATTATTTGTGAAGCTAAACTTCATTGCTAAGTATGTGACCATACGATGTTCTTCAGCAGGGACTCCCGATGAATGTTGTGCCTTATGGGATCGAGACTAAAGGTACCATGAGTATTATTAGCTTACGACCAAGATATCCTACATGTTACTTTAGTGCATTCAAGATCAGCGATGAATGCTTAATAGTGCAAGACTGGACCAGATATGTGATGGGGGAGCGCAGACAAGTACTAGGGCAGCAAACAGATGTGCTACCCAAAATTAGGAGACAGGTTCATCTGCATGCTCCAACTTGATCAAGGAGGAGAGCTACACATGTTTTATGTTGTTTTACCTAAGAGAGAGCAGCAGGAGTGATTAGCTAGAAATGAGTTTCAGGATGATGATGTGCTACACTATTACTATGATGATAAAATAGCTAGTGTTGGTGGTAATGAATGATGATTATTATTAGCTAGTGTTAGTGGTGATTAAATAAATATTGTTGGTGCTAATGATTATGATGATGATTAAATAGCTTGTGCTGGCAGATTAGATTCAAGTGGAGGCAACATGTGGTGCACATCAAAAGTACTACTAGTCCAAACTAGATCATGTTTGGATTAGTAGTATACTTTTGACATGCACCACATATTGCCTCCACTTGAACCTAATCCACCTTCATTTGACACACTGTTGTGGACATAATGATGTAAACCTCATAACTGGTATTGTACCAATATTTGTATGATGGCGCATAAATACACTAAAAATAAAAAATAAAAAAATAAAAAAAACAATACTAGTAGCGATGGAAAGAAAACACGCTGCCAGTAGTTACATTAACAGCAGTGTGGGAGTGAACAAGCGCTGCGGCTATTTGTCCTAGCAGTAGCGCGTGCGGCACGCGTTACTGCTAAGCAATAGTTGTAGCGCCTTATTAGTAGCGCGCCTACCCGTGCTACTAGTGAGCACAAAACCAGCGCTACTGCTACGGTTTTCCCTAGTAGTGCGACCCCCCGACCCCGAAACAACATCCCGACCCCGACACGGCACCCCGACACCAAAACGACACCCCGACCCCCGACACCTCCCAAAAACGTGTTCTTTGGCCTTGCAGAGGCCGACGGGGTCATATATTTGTGAATTATTAGTTAGGTCATATATTTTTCGATTTTGTTGTGAAAAACATCATATCTAATTGTGCTGATCGGGTAGTTTTAAATGTGCAGTTGTTTCATCGCTGCGAGGTTTGGTGTTCGACGACCTCGTCGTGCGTTTGACGAGCTCTGCCCCTTCGTTCATGGGTGAGCACAAATGACATGTCCTCCTCCCCCATTAATTGTTTGATCTATTCCGATGAAACTTGATAGCTAGCTATATATGTGTCTTGAATCATCAGTATGCGTAACCAATATGTGTCTCCCGTTCGAAAGCGTCATAGTTATACATATGCATGCATTTGCATATTTATCACCTTGATTCTTTCGAATTGTCCAATGCTATCCATGGACAGCCCGAGTATGTGTAGATTGGGTTCGTTTTCCCATATGCTTTGCTCCGGATCCGATGCATAAATTTCGTCAGTGCCTCCCCTGTTGTTCTCTGGGTACACATCCTCTCTGTTTATTGCAGAGACGTGTATCAGGAGAACAACGGGGAGGTCCTGCCGAAATTTTGCGTCGGATCCGGAGCATAGCATGGGAAAATGAACCCAATCTACACATACATAGGTGGGATTAGGACCTATCATTACCTATTAGAGTGTAGGTTGCATGGACGTAATAAAATTCACAAAGTAGATCAACTGATGAATATATACATGGTGAATTACATATATAATTGTTGTGTGTCCAGTAGCTCTGAAAGTCAAGATGAGTGATCGTGTGTGGATGTATACCGATCACACTAGTCAGAACAAATGGAGCGTTGAATGGTTCACAAAAACCAAGGGGTTTGTGCAAGCCGCATTTGCAAATGGCCAGAAGAAAACCTGGTGCCCCTGTTTCCGGTGCGGCAATTGGGAAAAGAAGACAGAGGCTGAAATGGGCAAACACCTACAGAAGAGTGGTTTTACGCCCGATTATACGGTGTGGACATTTCATGGTGAGTCTGCCCAATGTGACCGAGCTGAGGTGGATCGTCGTCGCACCAACGAGCATGGTACCGGGATGGAAAACATGGTGCAAGACTATGATGATGCTCGGGATCCAGACGAGGAGATGGAGGAATCTGCAAAGGCCTTCAATGAAATGTTGGAGTCTTCAAAACGTCCGCTCCACGAGCACACTAAGCTTTTTCAGTTGGATGCCATCTCACAAGTAATGGCTCTGAAGGCTCAGTTCAACTTGGGCAGATAATGCTATGATGCAATTATGACAGTATTCGGACACTTTCTACCCAAAGGCCATGTAATGCCTGCATACCTGTACCAGTCGGACAAAATCCTCCATGCACTGAAGATGCCCTATGAGAAGATACATGCCTGTGAGAAAGGATGTGCCTTATTTAGGCTTGACTATGCGGACTTGAACTATTGTCCCATTTGCAAGTCTTCCAGGTATATTGTGGTAGACAACGGTATGGGTGAGAAGACACAGACCAAAATCCCCGTTAGTGTTGTTCGGTATATGCCAATCGTACCAAGACTTCAACGCCTTTTCATGGTCGAAGAGACGGCCAGACAGATGACATGGCACAAAACAGGCAAAAGAACCAAACTAGATGCAGATGGAAATCTAATGATGGTACACACATCGGATGGTGTTGCGTGGAAAAATTTAGATGAATTACATGCTGACAGAGCGGCAGATCCGAGGCATCCTCGAGTCGGCATTAGCATGGATGGGTTCAGTGTGTTTGGTATGACGGCGGCCCAATACAGTTGTTGGCCCGTATTTGTCTTTCCACTCAATCTCCCCCCCGGACAGATTATGCAAAGAAAGAACATTTTCCTGACGTTGATAATTCCAGGGCCCAACTATCCGGGGAAAAATATGAATGTGTACATGCAGCCGCTTAAGGACGAATTGCAAGAAGCCTGGGATAATGGGTTCAAGACATACGTCGCCTTTAGCAAACGGAACTTCATAATGTGTGTCTGGTACATGTACTCTACGCATGACTTGCCGGCGTATGCGCTATTCGTTGGCTAGTGTGTGCATGGAAGGTTACCGCGCCCCACATGCAAGGGAGCTCTTGAGTTTCGTTGGCTTCAGGCCGGTCGCAAGTTTTCTTGCTTCGACATGCATAGACAGTTCCTGGATCCTCGCCATAAGTTCAGGAAAGACAAGAAGAACTTCATCAGGTGTAGAGTTGTCAAAAACTGTACACCACCTGCATTGACAGGCCAATAGACCCTGGATCAGTTAAACGCTCTTGAGACAGATCCACAACATCCAGGGTACTTCAAGGGGTATAATACTAAGCACACGTGGACTCACAAAACATGCTTATGGGATATGCCTTACTTCAAAGACCTCCTTTGCCCACACAACATCGACATGGTGCACACTGAGAAGAATATCGCCGAGGCACTTTTTGGTACATTGTTCGGCGCTATGGCTAGAGTCGATCTGGAGGCGCTATGTGATAGGCCGTTACAAAACATGAAAGACCCAAAAGGAAAGCAGAACTGGACGAAGCCAAAGGCATGGTTCAATCTTGGAAGGCCAACTATGAGGGAACTTATCTTGTGGGTGCAACAGTAGTTGATGTTCCCCGATGGGTATGCAGCGAATCTAAAGAGGGGAGCGAATCTTGATAAGCTGAACATATTTGGTCTCAAGAGTCATGATTGGCACATATGGATTGAGCGGGTAATGCCGGTGATGTTGCGTGGCTTCATCCCTGAGGATGAATGGCTAGTACTGGCACAACTCAGCTATTTCTTCCGTGTTCTTTGTGCAAAAGAACTATCACCTAGCGTGCTAGAAGAAATGGAAGAGTTGGCGCCGGAGTTGATCTGCAAGTTAGAGAAGATCTTTCCATCGGGCTTCTTTAATCCAATGCAGCATTTGATTTTGCATCTCCCGACCGAGGCAAGATTGGGGGGCCCATGCAAAATCATTGGTGCTACCCAACTGAGAGGATGCAGAAGACGCTTCGAGAAAAATGTAAAAACAAATGTAGAATTGAAGCATCGATGGCTGAGGCATTCATCACAGAGGAGGCGGCAAACTTCGTAACAGCGCACTACGAAGCCAAAAATCGTCATTTGCATAATCCGAAGCCTTGGTACAATGCTGACGACCCTAAAAAGGGTGGATCGAACCTCAGCCTATTCAAAGGGAATCTCGCACCAGCTAGTGTTTCACATCCAGTATCTTTGGATAACGAAGAATGGCAGACCATTTCGTTGTATATCTTCAACAACCTGATAGAAGTGCGGTCGTACATCGAGTAAGTTCTCGGTACATTGTTTCACAACTTCTATTTCCTTTGAACTGCTCTTATTCCTGGATATGTCATACAGTCGATACGTCGCCATATTCTCGTATGGAGCGGAGATCCAAAAGGATTCCGTCGAAGAGTATGAGCTTCTCGCAAAGCAAGGAGGCGGCTATCCCAGTTTCATCTCTTGGTTCAAAAAAACATAATTTCTATTAGACAATTTCATTTCATTCGCTAATTTCTGCGTAATGCAACAATCCTTTCATATTAAACTTGTAGGCTAATTCAGAGTCTATGGACGCCAAATTGAGACAAGTCGCTAATGGTTTTGACTATAAGGTCCGTTCATTTGACAAGTACGACATCAACGGGTATCGCTTTCGTACCTATGGCAAAGAGCTATCTATGGCCGACTGAAAGTCTACAAATTGTCCTAGCACTCTCCTGGAGATCAAGGCGCGCCAGTCGAGCTCCGCTCCTGAGATAAGGCCTCGTGAACGGCCAGTCCAACTCGCCTTCAAGGTTAGTTATACGTACTCAACTATCTTTCTCCATTACATTGTGTGCGCTTCCATCAATGATTACAAATGGTCATGTGAGTGGTGTTGCAGGCTGCTATACAGAGTGAGAGAGATAGAACGGAGAAACTTCAGGCAGAGGTGGCGGAGAGGCAGCGGGAGTTGGAGGAGAGGACGACAAAGATGTTGGAGGAGGAGAGGGCACGGAATGACATGCAGGCAAGGGCCATGTACGAGCTCCTTGTGGTAAGTTTCTTTTGCAGATTACTTGCTAGTCTTAACATTTGAGTCTCATTACTAACTAGTATGACTCTATTGTGAAAACCAAATGTGCAGTCTGTGTGCGAGAAGTCCAGTCAGACCGCTCCGCCGATGCTAGTGATTGCTCCTGGGAGCACGGTGAGTTTAATTTGAATGGACATTACTTGCTAGTCTTAACATTTGAGTGTCATAATGCTAACGAGACATTGAAAATGATCTTTGGTGCAGCTTAACTCCAGAAATGCATCGCACGATCCTTCTCCAGCTACCGGCGCGAGCCAGCCCGCTCCTACACCTCCGTGATCACGGTAAGTTTCTCTAGTGTTTTGCTTAACAAATGCATAAAGACCTAGACTTAGCTTTATTTCCTCCAATATGCTTACCATAATGACCTAGAGTTAGCTTCTTTTACTCCAAAATGACTTAATAAGCTTACCGACCTCATAAACCATCCATTTTACCTAAGTTAGCTCTAAAACGATATGTACTTAGCTTACTTATGTCAAAAATTGCATAATTAACTGAGTTAGCTCATAAACGATCCATTTTACCTAAGTTAGCTCTAAAATGACTCATTTTACCTTAGTTAGCTTATAAGTGATCCTATTTATCCAAGTTAGCTCTAAAATGACCCATTTTATGTAGATTAGCTCCTAAATGATCCATTTTATCTACGTTAGCTTTAAAATGACCCATTTCACCTAGGTTAGCTCCAAAATGACCCATTTCACCTAGGTTAGCTCCAAAATGACCCATCTTACCTAGGTTAGCTTATAAATGATCCAGTTTATCCAAGTTAGCTCTAAAATGACCCAATTTACCTAGAGTAGCTCCTAAACGATCCATTTCACCTAAGTTAGCTAAAAAGATTCATTTCACCTCAATTAGCTCTTAAATGATCCATTTCGCCTAAGTTATCTCAAAAATGATCCATTTCACCTTAGTTAGCTCAAAAAAGTGGCATTTCACCTTAGTTAGCTCATAAACGACCCATTTCAACTAAGTTAGCTCATAAATGATCCATTTCACCTAAGTTAGCTAAAAACGATCCATTTCACCTTAGTTAGCTCAAAAGGGATCCATTTCACCTTAGTTAGCTCATAAACAATCCATTTCAACTAAGTTAGCTCATAAATGATCCATTTCACCTAAGTTAGCTCATAAATGATCCATTTCACCTAAGTTAGCTCAAAAACGATCCATTTCACCTTAGTTAGCTCAAAAATGATCCATTTCACCTTAGTTAGCTCAAAAACAATCCATTTCACCTTAGTTAGCTCAAAAACGATCCATTTCACCTTAGTTAGCTCATAAACGACCCATTTCAACTAAGTTAGCTCATAAATGATCCATTTCAACTAAGTTAGCTCATAAACAACCGATTTCAACTTAGTTAGCTCATATATGATCCATTTCACCTAAGTTAGCTCATAAATGACATATACTTCTTGTTCTAGTCTTCTTCTTGTTCTATTCACCTATTTCTAACTTTCTTATTTACCATTTTGCAGATTTCACTCACTTCATGGAAGCTACCTTGCTATGATGGAGTGCTTGCTTTTTCTTTGCTAAAACTTTGCATTGTATCTAGCTTGCTATGATAGAACTTGCTATGTTGATGAAACTTTGCTATGTAATATGTATATGGAACAATGTGTATGGATGGAACTTCATGGAACTTGCTATGTTGATGAAACTTTGCTATGTAATATGTATATGGAATTATGTGCTGGATATGTGATATGTTTCTATTAAATATATCTATATATGTCATATATATTTGCTGTGAAAATTGTTGGATTAAAAAACAGAAAAAAGAGACAATATGCAGGCTCTTTGCCGTCTGCCACCGATGAAAAAGGGCTCTTTGCCATCAGCAGCCGACGACAAAGAGGCCACGTGGCAGGCAACTGTGCTTCCTGGGAGGCTGACCAATTTGGTCAGTTTGCTTACAGTGGCTGACGACGAAGGCCTGCCATGTAGTGACGTCGGCTAACATCATTCGGCGGACGGCAAAGGCCTTCCGAAGTTTCCGTCAGCGGCCTGCCGTTAACCACCTAACGGAGTAACAGCGCATTTATTACCGTCTGCACTCTTCGCCGTCCGCTGCTAATGGCAAAGGCCCCTTTGCCGTCAGCCGCCCGAAGCAGACGGCAAAGTAGCTCTTTGCCAAACCTTACTTTGCCGTCCGCGGCAGACGGCAAAGACCTTTGCCATCAGCCATCCATGCCTTTGCCGTCTGCCGTGGCAGATGGCAAAGTAGCTGATTCCTGTAGTGTAATGGCACTAACAGAAAGTTTATAATTTTCGTGCCCTAAAAGCAAAAAGAAATCGCTAAAAAACTATAAGTATTTAGTACAAATAAAAAAAAAGCAAAAAAGAAAACAAAAAAATCAAATTTTAAAACTAATGGCACTAATAGAAAGTTTATAATTTTTGTGACCTAAAAGCAAAAAGAAATCACTAAAAAACTATAAGTATTTAGTACAAATAAAAAAATAAAAAGCAAAAAAGAAAACAAAAGAAGAAAACAAAAAAATGCCACCTACTAGGCCTCCACGGCCTGAATACGATTAGAAACCCTTCCATGGGCCATGATTCAGGCCCGCAGAAGGCCCAGCAGGCCCAACAGGCATAGCAGTGCACAGATTAGGCCCGTAAGCCTGCAATAGAGAGGAGCTCGAGAGGGATGTGGCAGCGAGGCTTATAAACCACTCTGAGCCCCTCTCAACTAGCGAGGTGGGACTAAACTTACGACCGCACCGCACCAGCACAGGGTGTTTGGTCCCGGTTGGTAGCACCAACCGGGACTAAAGGGGTGCATTGGTACCGGTTCGTAACACCAACCGGGACGAATGCCCCCCTTTAGTCCTGGTTGGTGCTACCAACCAGGACCAAAGGCCTCTTTTCGGTAGCCCAAAGGGCGGGACCATAGGTGCGCATTCGTCCTAGTTCATGCGACGAACCGGGACCATAGGTCCGCCTATATAAGCCCACACTTGCGAAAATTTCACCAACTGCTCCATTCCCGATCGGCGATGCCGCCACGCTGCTTGTCCTCCTCGTCGCCGTCACCGCGCCCTACCCCATCCCCGCGTGCTTGCCGTCGCTGCGCCCTGCCCCGTCGCCGTCGCCGTGCCCTGTCGCTGTCGTCGTCGTCGCGCCCTACTGCCCGTCGTCGGCCGCCCTGCCCCAAGCCCGCTGTCGTCCGCCGTGCCCCAAGTCCCGCCTCCTCGTCCCCGTTGCCGTGTGCCGCCCCGAGCCCGCCGCCGTCCCTGTCGCCGTGTGCCACCCCGAGCCCGTCGTCCCCGTCACCGCTTGCCGCGCGCCCCGCGCACGCCGTCCCCGTCGCTGGCATCCCCGAGCGCGCCATCCTCTTTCCCGTCGCTGGCCTCCTCTCCCTGTCGCCGCCCGCCCCCAGTGAGCTCCCCCCTTTCCCATCCCTGTCGTCGACGTCGCCACCCATTGCCGCCGCTGCTCTCTGTGTATATATGTTCATATATGCAAAAGTTACATTTTTAGAAAATCATCTATATATGTTCGTATATGCAAAAGTTCTATATGAATGTGGCTATATGTATGTTCATGGAAAATAATTTTGCTCGATGATCTTTTTGTTCACGATGTTCATATAATTTTTTTCATGCATGTATGAATGTCGATATGAATTGTACCTATGATGTTTTTTTATTCATAGATGAATATGTATGTGGCTATGTATGTGTATGTGGCTATGTGAATATGCAAAGAAGAGGAGATGAAGAAGATGATATATTTTCTTATTCGTGGGTGTGTCGAGAGGATCGTCGATAACTTTAGTGCATTTTAGGTTATTTTCATTTTAGGTCATTTTAGGTCGTGGGTGTGTCGAGAGGGTGGCCGAGGGGTCGAGGGTCGTCGAACATGAGAGGGGGGATGATATATGATGATGAGGGGGGAGGGGGGACGTCGGACATTCATGAGAGAGGCGGGGAAGAAGGGGAAGAAGAGGGAGAAGAAGAGGAGACGAATTCTTCTCCTCTATTCTTTCTCCTCCTCTATTCTTTCTTCTCTTCTTTTTTCTTCTTCTTCCTATATGTATTAGTTCTTTTATTTAGGTTGTTAATTAGTAGATATTAATTTTGTTCATATATGTATGGATGCATGTGATATGTATGTATGTATGTATCGGGTATGTCGTTGTCGATATACCCCCTACCCGATAACTTCGACATGAGGGGGTCGAGAGGGGGTCTAGGGTCGCTGAGGGTCGAGGGTCGTCGAACATGAGAGGAAGAAGAGGATAAAAAAGAAGATGAAGAAGAAAAAAAAGAGGAGAAGAAAGAATAGAGGAGAAGATCTCCTCTATTCTTTCTTCTCCTCTCTTTTTTTCTTCTTCCTCTTTTTTTTATCGGGAACGAGGGTCGTCGTGGGTCGCCGAGAAGTAGAGGAAACCCTAAATAGCAAGTATCGTGGGTGTGAGATACATGTGGCCGTCGGTGTCGGACACTACATCCACGTCCCACAAGTGACGCGGGCTTCGACGCCCACGTCACTTGTGGGACGTGGATGTAGTGTCCGACACCGACGGCCACATGTATCTCACACCCACGATACTTTCTATTTAGGGTTTCCTCTACCGCTCGATGACCCTGACCCTCGACGACCCTCATTCCCGATAAAATAAAGAGGAAGAAGAAGAAAAAAAGAGAAGAAGAGGAAGAAGAAGAAAAAAAAGAGAAGAAGACGAGGGTTTCCTCTTTTTTTTTCTCTTTTTTTCTTTTCTTCCTCTTTATTTTATCGGAAACGAGGGTCGTCGAGGGTCAGGGTCGCCGAATGGTAGAGGAAACCCTAAATAGCAAGTATCGTCGATGTGAGATACATGTGGCCATCGGTGTCGGACAATACATCCACGTCCCACAAGTGACGCGGGCTTCGACGCCCACATCACTTGTGGGACGTGGATGTAGTGTCCGACACCGACGACCACATGTATCTCACACCCACGATACTTGCTATTTGGGGTGGCCTCGACGCTGCTTCTCTAGGGTTTGGGGTGGCCTCAACAACTCCTATATTCTTCTAGGGTTTGGGGTGGTCTCACTTCCTCTTTTTTTTCTTCCTGTTCTTTTTTTATCCTTGAAGCGTTGTCGAGGCCACCCCAAACCCTAGAGAAGCAGCGTCGAGGCCACTAATTAATATTAGTTCTACATTTGCCACTAATATATCCATCTGTCATGTTTGAATAATAATTGCCATGTTGTCAATATTTGTAGAAACTATGGACACCGCCTGAGACGAAGTACAAGAAGAGTTGTTGGGGGGACATAATCGCACGAGGAAGTGATGCCGTCGTCTCGTTGTTTCTCAACGACACCGATGGTCTGGAAGCAGCTGGCTATGATTATGATTGCTCCGGTGACCTAATGCCGGTGCAAGAAGGAGACCGTGAGGACGGCTCCGGTGACCCAATGCCGGTGTAAGAAGGAGACCGTGACGACGTCTCCGGTGACCGAACCGAGTCCGGCCAGGTATATATATTAGTTAAGCTTCTGCTGACTAGCTAATTGATGCATTCATTGTTTTGGTATGTACACATATTAATTAAGTCGTTGTTCTTTTTTCTAGCCCTCCGGATCGAGCACAACTTCGGTAAAGAGACGAGGCCCGAAGAAAAAGTTGAGCTCGGATGAAAAGTTTGAGATCATAGCAATCGCGCCCGACGGCCAACCGATTGAACCCCTCCGGACAAAGAGCGCATTTGCTGCTCAGTGCGGGGTTTTGGTTAGGGACAAGATCCCGATCAGCATCCAGCAATGGTTAAAGCCGGCTACAGAAGACCCTGAGGTGTCTTATGTCAATGATATGCAGAAAAATGATCTTTGGACTGAGCTGAAGTCAAATTTCACCCTACCGCTAGAGGATGATCCAGAGAAGCCAGTTAAAGAGCAATTAATCAAGTCTTTTTCTCTTAAGAGGATGGCAGAACTATTCAGGAGGTGGAAGAAAGAGCTGAATAAGTTTGTCGAAAATAAAGAGACACCAGAATTCATGGGCACATATGAGAAGATCAGAGATCACTGGCACGCATTTGTGGCCCACAAGACATCGGAAAAGAGTAAGAAGATGTCGGTGACAAACAAGCAAAATGCTGCGAAGAAGAAGCATCACCATCGCACGGGATCAGGTGGCTACCTCGTAGCCCGGCCTAAGTGGGCCCAGACTGAGAATGATCTGGTTGATAAAGGGATCGAACCAGAGACAATTAACTGGCCAGACCGTTGCCGGACTTGGTTCTTCGAGGCTCGCGGAACCTTGGACCCTGTAACAGGGAAGTGCATTTGGACGAACGATCAAATGGAAATACCAGTCAGGAAGCTTCAGCAGTATATCGAAGCAGCACAGCAAGGGACGTTCTTTCCAGATAGAGAGAACGACGAGCTCACAATGGCCCTCGGGAATCCTGAGCACCCTGGACGGACACGAGGCACGCCAGGCTCCATTCCATGGAAGGTTGGGTTTCCGGACGCAGGCGGTTACAAATCCCAGGAGAGGAGGAAAAAATTGCAGCAGACCCAAATACAGGCGCTGCAAGCAAGGGTACAAGCGATAGAAGAATGAGAAGCAAATCGTAGCAACCGTACTGCCGAAGCTTCCCCTGAAGTTACCCCTCCATCTCAGCGGAGAAGCAGTGTGTCTTCCCCCGAGCTGCTTCAGCCGGAGCATGCCTTGACGGCTCCTGCCAGCTATCCCGTGGATGCTATCATGGAGTCTCAAAATTGCCACCTTATGACGCAATGGATGAATTTGAAGGTCAAGGCGGCTGTTGGCTCTGTTTATCCTACTGAACTCGGCGCAACTTTTCACTGCCGGCCGATTCCAGAAGGATATGCTAGGGTGATGGTGGATGAAATAACGGAGGGATTTGAGGACCTCCAGCTTGACCACCCTACCGGTGAAGGGGAGACTAGGCTGGGGTCTGCTCCAAAGATTCCATGCCTATGGAGGAAGGAGCTCATCAACCTTCCAAACTGGACGCCTCCGCCTCCTCCTCCTCCTCTGGCAAGTCAGGGCACTCCGCCACCTCCACCGCCTCCTCCTCCGGCAAGTCAGGGCACTCCGCCTCCTCCACCGCCTCCTCCTCCGGCGAGTCAGGCCACTCCGCCTCCTCCACCGCCTCCTCCTCTGGCGAGTGACGATCAGGGCACTCGACCGGCTCCTTCTTCGGCATGTGGCGGCACTCCGCCTGCGCTGACGCGCCCGAGCAGCCAGCCTCCTCCTTCTCCGCCTCGTCAGCAAGGGCGAAAGAGACCTGCCGCCGCTCCGGCTGCTCTGGCGCGTCGTAGTCCTTCTCCTCCGCCTCGTAAGCAAGTAAAGAAGACAACCGCTCCGTCTGCTCTGCCGGCGTCTAGCAGTACAGCCAGAGGCGGGAGGAAATACAGATTCGGTCCTTCTCTGAAGACTCCAGAGAAGTTACCGTACGAGAGGACCCCGGAGGAGAACGACGAGATCGAATGAGAAGAAGTGAGGAACTACTTTGAAGGGGTGAAAGCAAAGAAACATCCACCTCCGGATGAGAAGGTAGATCTGGTGAAAGCGAAGCGCACTCTGGCTGCCCTGACAAAACCACCCTAGTCTCCGCCGAAAGGAAACTATGAGCGCATTATTGGAAAGGAATTTGCCGAAGCGGATCGGTCGGGAAGTACTGTCAGTGATCAAAGGCTGAAAGAACGACGAGCTGGGAAACAAATTGCCCAGCTCGGCGAACAAGCGAAGCAATCGTGCCCCCCGCTCAAGGTGCCTAGCGACAACGTCGCTAATGATCCGAGGATGGTGCCCGGTTATAGAAATCTTGGCGATTACCTGCCTGACAATGTACATTATGATTTCGTGGAGGTGCAGATACAAAGATATGAGTACGGGAAGCCTCTCGTCAAAGATGAAAGATCTCTATCAACGATGATGCGAAGATTGCATGATTGGTACTTGAAAATCTGTAGAGACTCTGGGGGGAGGAGTACTTTGTATGTGAAAGTTAAAAAGGAGCATGACCTCGTTGGAATTGAACTGTTGCCTGTTCCATTTGAGGAGTTCTTTCAGTTTTTCAATCAATTGGCCCTCGATAAAACAACGGTCACCTGCTACTGTCTGTAAGTAGTACTACTTCTGTCATTAAGTCTCTCTATATAGCTCAGCTCTTTCATTGCATGTATTTATAATCATCCTCACTATATTATGCAGATTGAAGATCGCCGAATTGAAGAAAAGACAAGTCGGTGATATTGGGTTCATTAACACATATCTCATAGATGCAACTCAGGTTAAATTTCATGCCGCAGATACCGAGGCCAACTTGCTACGATCGTTGGTAATAAATGAAAACAAAGATATAATACTCTTTCCTTACAACTTCAGGTGAGTGTTACTGTCTTGTGCGTATTCGGTTTCCCTTATATATTAGTCAAGGTTATAGTAATGTAATTGATGAGTTATGCATGCGTGTGCAGTTACCACTATATTCTCCTAGAGATTAAGCTTGAGCAGGGACTAGTAACCGTCTTAGACTCAAGACGAAAAGATCCCCAGGACTATGCGGACATGACTCAAATGCTCGAGAAGTAAGTTAAATCGATCATTATCCACCATATCAGCAACTTTGTTCATTTCCTGATATATCAAGTAATTGTTTTCTTTGTCTGGCAGGGTTTGGAAAAAATTCTCCAAAAAAGCTCCAGGACTCCCGAAGAAGCTGCAATTTAGACACCCGAAAGTAAGTACTATAGTAGCATGTTCCGCGCATCTCCTATTGATTCAAGCGCTAGTTTCATCAATACCATTTGGCATTCTTGCTTATCAGTTTGATTGACCTCTATTTCTTGTAAAGTGGTTGTGGCAGGAACAAGGGAATGATTTCTGTGGATACTACGTTTGCGAGTCCATCCGCCACACGACCTGTGAGCGGGGCTACACTGACGAACAATATGAAGTACGTAAATAACAACATTCACAATTTTATTTTATTACCATCATTTGTGTTGAGTTTCATTCATTCATATATATATATATGTATTGACCCCCTTCTTCAAATTAGATGTTTCGGAAGCGGGATGAACTCCTAGCACCAGCTCGCATGCGAGCAATTCAAGAGGAATTGGCGGCATTCTTTCTTGACCACGTGATCGCTGAAGACGGAGAATACTATGTGGACCATGAGTCCGTATGATTATATTTGTAAGAGATAATTATTGTATATATGTAGCCGGTAGTGTCGGATAGATATACGAGAACTTGTTGTTCGACCAATCTCTCGGAGAAGGAGAGGTGGTCGATATCACTTCTCTCTGTATGCATATATGTTCATGACGATCTTCTGTTTCCTTCGTTTGCTTACTAGCTAGCTAGCGTGTCTAGTCCTCTCTATACGTATGTATAGTACGTAGCGTCGACCAAGCACGGACATAAGAGAGGACACTTCTCTCTATTAATTATAGCTAGCTAACACAATATATGAAACACCTAAATTAACCCCCCAAAACCCCCAACCCCCCCCCCTTCAAAAAAAACAAAAACCCCAGCCACAGAAATGCTGACGCGTGGATGCCTATTGGTCCCGGTTGGTGCCACCAACCGGGACCAAAGGGTCTCCTGCCTGGGCTCCGCGCACAGGCCACGTGGAGGCCCATCTGTCCCGTTCTGGATTGAACCGGGACTAAAGGGACATGGTATTAGTACCGAGCCTTTAGTCCCGGTACAGGAACTGGGACAAAAGGCCCTTACGAACCGAGACAACAGGCCCTTTTTCTACCAGTGATGATAGTCTCGCTAGCATTCATATGATAGAGAACCCGGGCCGACATGGCTAGTGGTGAACCCAAAGCGGCACCAACCTATGGGGACAGGCATACATGAATCACATCGAGCATGTCGGTCAGCAGAGTGTGAATCCGGGCTGTAGCACTAGGCTAACAGGACTCCGGGAACCCAGGCTGTAGCAGGCTAGGCAGGACTCCGGATGTCACCGCGTGACATTTCCCCGAAGGAACAGACACAGGAACGAAGTGAAACACATGCCGGCCAGTCAAGTGTCCTGAGCAGTAGTGCTGGGCTAGTAGGACTCTGGTGAACCGGGCTGTAGCGGACTACTATGGCTCATGGAAGCACTAGACTACATTTCCCCATAAGAGAGGCTGCCAAGGATAAACAACTAGATTGTCGGATCCCACACATACCAAGCATTTAAATCATACACACAATATGATCGATATGTGTAAATACAACATGGCATCACAACATAACTCTATGACTCAAGTATTTATTCATTAGGCTCCGAGGAGCGAGATATTACAAACATGGGTCTCATGACCCAACAATCATAGCATACAAATCAAAGCACATGCGGAAGCTTAACATGTCTGAGTACAGACATCTACAAATGAAAAAGGCTGAGAAGCCTGACTATCTACCAGATCCTGCCGAGGGCACAAGATCGTAGCTGAGGTAGCAAGCTAAACGTCGAAGCCCACACGGAACTACTAGCAAGACTGATGTCTCTCTGCAAAACATAAATTAACCAAACGTGAGTACAAATGTACACAGCAAGACTTACATCAGAACTAGCTACATATGCATCAGTATCAACAAAGGGGGTGTTGGAGTTTAACTGCAACAACCCAGCTTTGACTCAGTGGCTAACCTGAACTACGACTACAAGCAACTCCTTTGAGGTGGCGCACACGAGTCCACATATTCACCATATCAATACACCACTATGGATCCGCTCCCGTCTCCCTACGAGAACGCCATCCATAGCACTCACACTTATCTTGCGCATTTTAGAGAATCCACTTTCACTTGTCTATGAACTATGCAAGGGGTCCAAGTTTCCATATCCGAGGAATCCGGCTATTCGAATAGATAATGATAACCCTGCAGGGGTCTACTTCTTCACACACGCTCCCACCACTTATCACCATATACACGGCATGTATCTCGGCAACCTTCAAGCGGAAGCCTGGCGAGGGTGTCGGCCACAACCTGACTAACCACACAAGTCTCTAGTCCAGGTTTATCGCCTATTCGGGTTCCATCCGCGAGGAGATTCGGCCGGAGTTTCGCTCACAGCCCCAAACGGTGTGTGCAGGGTTCCCGAAACACCAAACAGGCGCCCGGTACACCGGGCCACGGTGTATCTACCGCATCATAACCCACCCCAAGGGTCAGCGCTATGCACGACCACCAACACATATCTTATAAACACCAGAAACTAGTTGCAACTCCTGGACAGAGGACTAGGGCAGTTAATAAGTCGAGAGTGTCAATTAAGGATCCCAATGAGTGGTAGTAGCTGTTCATGGATCTCAAATACAGAACTCAGTTCCTGAGGACGGTTTCAATGAGACAACCCACCATGTACTCCTACATGGCCTCTCACCACTACCTTTACCAAATCGTGTTCACACACTTAGCTCACACACAGTAGGACATGTTCACAACTTTCCAATTCATCCCCGATGAATCAAACCTGCCACAACTCTAAGCAATAGCAGGCATGACAAACAAGCATGAATGAGTAGGCACATCAGGGCTCAAACAACTCCTACTCATGCTAGTGGGTTTCATCTATTTACTATGGCAATGACAGGTCATGCAGATGATAAGGGGTTCAACTACCACAGCAAGTAACAGATGAATCGTTGTTGTCCTAATGCGGTAAAAGAGAGCAGGAGCAAGAGAGTGGGATTGTATCGGAATGAACAAGGGGATTTTGCTTGCCTGGCGCTTCTGAAGATAATATAGCTCTTCATCGGTGTCATCGAACTCATCGCCGGAACACGTCTATCGAGAGGGGACAACCACCGGCAAACACAGAAAGAACACAATCAATGCAATGCACAATATGATGCATGATCATGACATGTCAATATGCTGTGTTTTTAGCTAATGCAACTAGCAACAGGTTAAATGGAGTTGGTTTGAACCCTAAGTTCAAATTCAAACTCCATATGTGATTTCTTAAATGCCATTTAATTGGATTGTCCTAAACAGCAACTTTAAGTTGTTCCAACATGCATGAAAATGCCATATTCCGATACTTTAGATTTTTCTGATCATTTTTCATATATAATTTGTTTGATTTGGAGCTATGGTTGATTTCCTATGATTTTTAGAAGTTTTGGCTATTTTCTAGAATTTCCTATATAAGAATAAATCCAGAAAATAATTAACTGCATCACCACTGCGTCACTGTGACGTCAGCGGTCAACGGGGCTGACCAGAGTCAAACCTGACGTATGGGACCCATCGGTCAGTGGCCCAGTGCCATTAGTGTCACGGACATGTGGGCCAGGTCAACACCCACGTGAGCACATTCAACTCTGACGCGTGGGTCCACCCGGATTAACTTAATTCTAACTAATTTTGTTAGGGGTTTAAATATTTTAGTGGGGCCCGACTGTCAGTGGCTTAGAGGCTTAGTTAGTGGGTTGACTAACCCCAAACAGTGGCTATCACCGGTGGCTAATCGCCGATGAGTACACAGACGCGGCGGAGTCGCCCTTCCGGCCAACTCCGGCGATGGATGGATGCATGGCTGGGCTCTACGGGAAGCTGGAATCACGTTGCGTCCGAAGGTGGCATCAGGGAGGCCTGAGGTGGACGGTAGCAACGACGGCGTCATTAGCAGCGGCGGCGGGAGCTCGGGCGGTTCCGGGGTTGGTGTTGTGGTGTGCAAATGGCCAGTCCAAAGCACGTGAGTTGCTCTACAGGATGCGGCGAACACATCATACGCCCGGGTCATGGTGGTCTTCTCCCGAAACAAAAAACTCATATTTGATACTTCTGGTGTTACCAGGATAATGGTGTTTCCACCAGAACAGATGTTGGTCTTGTCTCGTATAGTAGCCAGTGTAACAGATATCGATTCGCCTCCGGAATCGACGGATCGCCAGGTCACGTTCATCCACACATAACCCTAAATTTCTTTTGACCTCAAACCTCACGGATTTAAATCTAGATTGATGAACTTGAAGTTGATGCAGATCTTTTCCAACCAACTCTTCTTCATCCGGAAATTATGAACTTCTCAATCCCTGTAAGAGATCCCTCCAAGAACTCAACACCATCGTGCGCAGGCCCCACGGTGGGCGCCAACTATCGTGGAATTATCACGGCAGATGTCCTTAGTGTCAGGACTTAGTCGCGAGGCTAACGCATCTATGTGGTAGCATGAAAGGGGTTGAGCGGGACGAGAGACGCGATGTTTTACCCAGGTTCGGCCCCTCACGGTGGAGGTAAAAGCCTACATCCTGCTTCATTGATATTGATGATGATGATCACGATTACAAGAGTGCTCATCTCGAGAGCTATTGTATAAACCTAACTTGTCCAACTTGTGGAACTTGTCCTTCTTGGTGTGCCCTACCCCTCCTTATATATGTTGAAGGGGCGGCTTACATGACTAGTCCTATTAGTATTAGGACTACTTTATTACAAGTGGAGTCCTAGTCTTGCTTCCTTTATAAGAGAATATTCTTTATGCTTTCCTCTTAAGTCGGCCTACCATAACGTAAGCTGGCCTTCCTTGAACCGCCTAATGGGCCTCCGGGTCTTGTCGCTCCTCTAAGCCACTGGCCGGGTCATCAATGAGACACCTGGCTCGGCCGGTCCATCAGTGAATGGAGAGATCCAGGCGGGTCACTTAGTGAGCCGCCAAGTCAGGGCGGGTCACCAGTGAATCGCCAAGTCCGGCCGGGTCATACACACGGCTGGGTCATATCGCGGGGTATATCCCCAACAGATGGCAATCCATATATGATGTAAAAACTAAACAATGCAAGACAACATGCATGACATGGGTAATATAACCCTGTCAAGTTTGAGCATAGACCTCAGGGGGGAAATAGGACTGGTCATTAGTCTCTGAATCCTCCTCTGAGGAGCTCTCTGTAACCAGCAAGATGTCTTCTTCAGCAGGTAGCATTTTCTACTCTGAATACCTTGTTTTCACTGCAGATACTTCCATCACCGCTTCAAATGGCTGATGCACAGGAAGAGTAGTTGAATATACAAACGTTGTCGACAAATGGAACACGTAATACAAAAAAAATGATAGCATGATATAATTCACATACATGATGATTGGCTACACAGCATGGCATTGCATAATTCACATATATAATGCCTTTGCAACAAGATAGCATTGTATAATTCACATATATAATGTCTTGCAATAAGATGGCAATGCATAATTCACATATATGGTAATTGGACACTGAACAGGTGGCATTCACACAAAGCATGTCTAAACTAATCAAATTACATAGCAATGCGAGACACCATACGCACAATATGAGCAACATAACCCTGCCAAGTTAGAGCATACACCTTGGGGGGGGGGGGAATCGGACTAGTCATCTGTCTCTGAATCCTCCTCTGAGGAGCTATCCATAACCAGCGAGATATGCGCTTTGTTAGATAGCATAATCTGCTCTGAAGACCTTGTTTTCACTCTAGAATTTGTCATCACCGTGTCAAATGGCTGATGCACACGAAGAGCAGTTGAATGTACTGACATTGTTGAAAAATGTAATATGTAACGAAAAAAAGGATGGCCTGATATAATTTACATATAAGATGACTGGTTAAGCAGGATGGCATTGCAAAATTCACATATATGATGCCTGGCTAAACAAGATGGCGTTGCATAATTCACATAAACGATGAATAAACTAAATAGATGGCATTCGCACAAAGGATGTCAAAACTAAGAAGATGACATAGTTGATGTATAAAGTAAGCAATGCAAGACACCATATGCATGAGATAACCAACATCAGCATTCCAAGTTATAGCGAAGACCTCAGGGGGTAAATAGGAGTAGTCTTCTCCTTCTGAATCCCCCTCAGAACAGATATCTTCCTCTCGATTACAATCCGAAATGCGTGGAGGGGGCTGCCATTGCGCCTACCATGGAGAGACGTTTGCATGAAATTTTATTGCCACGCAAGGCTTGTCTCTTTTGCTCTACATGTTCAGTTCCATTGTTTACAATAACTGTCATGCATAGGAATAAAACATAGTGAGATTATGTAAGGAGTGCATGCAGAAATCTAGAGTGATGGTAGCAACCTGTGGATAGACCCAAAACCAATAATAGCAGGCAGATAATGGCTTCATTTAAAAATTACAGATAATGGCTTCTTTACTATTTGTTTCCCACCCAACATGAAACTCATAGTAGACACAAAGATTAACCAGATAGTAGATAGATACTATTGATAGCGGCTTCGATATGTACGCCACAACCATTTAAAAACTCAAGTTTGACCATTAGTTTGGAGCTGACTCAGAGTCTAATCGGTCAACAGAACGATAAAGTAGCATGTAATATTAAGCGATGCATAACGTAAGCAGACACGAAAGAGTGCGACCTCTCTTGCGGACCCGTGTAGTCCTCGAGGTCATCTGCTCGGTTGATGATGGTAATGCAGTTTTCATGGCTGCCAGCGGCGGGGAAGAAGATCTGAGGCGGTGAAGGACAGTCTAGAGGCCGGATCCCTGCTATGCTGTACCCTTCTGTCGCTGGAGCAGCTGAGCTGGGGTGGACGACGGCGCAGCAGGAGCAGGACAAACCACACAAGGTTTTCTTTGACAACTATCTAGAAGAGAAGTAATTCTCTAAGGGCTCGTTTGAATTCAAGGATTCCAACAATGCAGGGATAGGAAATAGACAGGAATAGGATAGGAATGCATGTGCAAAACAGAGAATTTAAAAACACAGGATTTCTGCCAATCTGGGTGTTTGATTCACAATAATTGGAAGAACAAATGATGCAAAGAAGCATGGTGAGATTAAGTCAAACCACAAGAAAATGTATGGTTATATAACTATTATGCTACTATCTCTTAGTCTTGTGCTTCATGAATATGAATTTGAAAAGGAGGAGAAGTGAAAATTAAAATTCCTATGTTTTTTCTTTCAAGGAGACACTAAAGGAACAAATCCGTGAGCTCAGTGGACAATATATATAACATGTTGTCAGGACCCCGATTCCAAGTCACATCGATCTAGCCGGTAACACCTCATATCACTTTGCGGCCTCACGCATGGTATTCCCACGGGTGTCGCCTTACCATGGCCCGGGACCGTTTGCGCCTTTTGGCTCACGTATATGATAGTGTCGCTAGCATTCATATGACAGAGAACCCGGGCCAACATGGCTAGTCGTGAACCCAAAGCGGCACCAACCTATGGCGCGAGGCATACATGAATCACATCGAGCATGTCGGTCAGCAGCGTGTGAATCCGGGCTGTAGCACTAGGCTAATAGGACTCCGGGAACCCGGGCTGTAGCAGGCTAGGCAGGACTCCGGATGTCACCGCGTGACATTTCCCCGAAGGAACGGGCACATGAACAAAGTGAAACACATGTCGGCCAGTCAAGTGTCCTGAGCAGTAGTGCTGGGCTAGCAGGACTCCGGTGAACCGGGCTGTAGTGGAATACTATGGCTCATGGAAGCACTAGACTACATTTCCCCATAAGAGAGGCTGCCAAGGATAAACAACTAGATTGTCGGATCCCACACATACCAAGCATTTCAATCATACACACAATATGCTCGATATGTGTAAATACAACATGGCATCACAACATAACTCTACGACTCAAGTATTTATTCATTAGGCTCCGAGGAGCGAGATATTACAAACATGGGTCTCATGACCCAACAATCATAGCATACAAATCAAAGCACATGCGGAAGCTTAACAAGTCTGAGTACACACATCTACAAATTAAAAAGGCTGAGAAGCCTGACTATCTACCAGATCCTGCCGAGGGCACAAGATCGTAGATGAGGTAGCAAGCTAAACGTCGAAGCCCACATGGAACTACTAGCGAGACTGACGTCTCTCTGCAAAACATAAATTAAGCAAACATGTGTACAAATGTACCCAGCAAGACTTACATCAGAACTAGCTACATATGCATCAGTATCAACAAAGGGGGTGGTGGAGTTTAACTGCAACAAGCCAGCTTTGACTCAGTGGCTAACCTGAACTACGACTGCAAGCAACTCCTTTGAGGTGGCGCACACGAGTCCACATATTCACCATATCAATACACCACTATGGATCCGCTCCCGTCTCCCTATGAGAACGCCATCCATAGCACTCACGCTTATCTTGCGCATTTTGGAGTATCCACTTTCACTTGTCTATGAACTATGCAAGGGGTCCAAGTTTCCATATCCGAGGAATCCGGCTATTCGAATAGATAATGATAACCCTGCAGGGGTGTACTTCTTCACACACGCTCCCACCACTTATCACCATATACACGTCATGTATCTTAGCAACCATCAAGAGGAAGCCTGGCCAGAGTGTCGGCCGCGACCTGACTAACCACACAAGTCTCTAGTCCAGGTTTATCGCCTATTTGGGTTCCATCCGCGAGGAGATCCGACCGGAGTTTTGCTCACAGCCCCAAACGGTGTGTGCAGTGTTCCTGAGACACCAAACGGGCACCCGGTACACCGGGCCATGGTGTATCTACCGCATCATAGCCCACCCCTAGGGTCAGCACTATGCACAGCCGCCAACACATATCCTATAAACACCAGAAACTAGTTGCAACTCCTGGACAGAGGACTAGGGCAGTTAATAAGTCGAGAGGGTCAATTAACGATCCCAATGAGTGGTAGTAGTTGTTCATGGATCACAAACACAGAACTCAGTTCCTGAGGACGGTTTCAATGAGACAACCCACCATGTACTCCTACATGGCCTCTCACCGCTACCTTTACCAAATCGTGTTCACACACTTAGCTCACACACAATAGGACATGTTCACAACTTTCCAATTCATCCCCGATGAATCAGACCTGACACAACTCTAAGCAATAGCAGGCATGACAAACAAGCATGAATGAGTAGGCACATCAGGGCTCAAACAACTCCTACTCATGCTAGTGGGTTTCATCTATTTACTATGGCAATGACAGGTCATGCAGATGATAAGGGGTTCAACTACCGCAGCAAGTAACAGATGAATCGTTGTTGTCCTAATGCAGTAAAAGAGAGCAGGAGCAAGAGAGTGGGATTGTATCGGAATGAACAAGGGGATTTTGCTTGCCTGGCGCTTCTGAAGATAATATAGCTCTTCATCAGTGTGATCGAACTCATCGCCCGAAACACGTCTATCGAGAGGGGACAACCACCGGCAAACACAGAAAGAACACAATCAATGCAATGCACAATATGATGCAATATCATGACATGTCAATATGCTGTGTTTTCAGCTAATGCAACTAGCAACAGGTTAAATGGAGTTGGTTTGAACCCTAAGTTCAAATTCAAACTCCATATGTGATTTCTTAAATGCCATTTAATTGGATTGTCCTAAACAGCAACTTTAAGTTGTTCCAACTTGGATGAAAATGCCATATTCAGATACTTTGGATTTTTCTAATCATTTTTCATATATAATTTGTTTGATTTGGAGCTATGGTTGATTTCCTATGATTTTTAGAAGTTTTGGCTATTTTCTAGAATTTCCTATATAAGAATAAATCCAGAAAATAATTAACTGTGTCAGCACTGCGTCACTGTGATGTCAGCGGTCAACGGGGCCGACCAGAGTCAAACCTGACGCATGGGACCCACCGGTCAGTGGCCCAGTTCCATTAGTGTCACGGACATGTGGGCCAGGTCAACACCCATGTCAACACAGTCAACTCTGACGCGTTGGTCCACTGGGATTAACTTAAGTCTAAGTAATTTTGTTAGGGGTTTAAATAATTCGGTGGGGCCCGGCTGCCAGTGGCTTAGAGGCTTAGTTAGCGGGTTGATTAACCCCAAACAGTGGCTACCACCAGCGGCTAATCGCCGGCGAGTACACAGACGCGGCGGAGTCGCCCTTCCGGCCAACTCTGGCGATGGATGGATGCATGGCTGGGCTCTACGGGAAGCTGGAATCACGTCGCGTCCGAAGGTGGCCTCAGGGAGGCCTGAGGTGGACGGTAGAAACGACGGCGGCATCAACAGCGGCGGCCGGAGCTTGGGCGGTTGCGGGGTTGGTGTTGTGGTGTGCAAACGGCCAGTCCAAAGCACGTGAGTTGCTCTACAGCGTGCGGCAAACACATCAGACGCACGCCTGGGACCAAAAGATTACCGGAGCCACGCCGACGTTGAGCTCAGGCGGCGGCGTGTTTCGGTCATCAACGGGGCGACAGCTACGGTGATCAAATGGAGTGGGGAAGAGTGGGAAACGGTGGCGGAGCTCACAGCGATCACAAAGAGGGGCTCGGCTTTCTCGGGGATGGCTTGGCGACGACGAATCGACGTCGGCGGTGACCGGCTCCCGATGTTGAAGACGGTGGCGATGACGACGCTGCGGAGCATCCCGGCTCACTTGGCACGGTGAGGAGGAGGAGTATGAGAGGAGGGGAAAAGCTCGGGGAAGAGTGAGGGAGGTCCAGGGGGGTGCGTGGCATCTCCCAGAGGCGTCCAGGCCCTCGGCGGCAAGCAGGAGCTCGCGAGGCGCGTGGCCAGCGCGCGGCGAGCACACGCTCGTCCTTCTGGCGCACCGAGGAAGCTGATTGGCTAGGTGGGCTCGGGTGGGCTGCTCAGAAGCTGGGTCGACTACAGTAGGAGGCCGCCAAGTATGTTTCTGTTCTGTTTTATTTCTGTTTTGTTTGGTTTTTTATTTATTCATTTTGCCACGGATTCAAAATTCGAAATAAATTCAAAATAGGGAAAAACCTTCTGAATATTTTTATGTTGCCATTATGGACTTTTCTACAGGCACATAAATAATTCCAGGGCCTCTTGAATTATATTCTATAAAAAATGAATATAATCCAAAACTCAAATACTTATTGATTTAATTTCAAAGTCCCAAAATAATTCCTTCAAAAATGTTCACTATTTTTGGTTTGGTCTCAAAGCCTTGCCAAAATTATCAAACATTTATGAAGTCATTTTGGAAACAATGAATGCAATTTAAAGGGTTCTTGCCCTTCTTTTAAAATGATTTCTGAGGCTTTCAATTTCCTCATTTCAAGTTTCTTGAAAATAAGAAGATGCATGATGCTCACTAATGCAACTATCTGCAAGCAATTATAGGGCTATGAAACATGTAGAGTAAAAAGGAGATGCAACAAGTGTACAACCTCTTTGGCGAAGCCATGTCGATCTCAGCGTGATTGGGTTGGCCGGTGAGGATGCTCCGGCTGACTTTGCTGTTGGCGGAGGGGAAGAAGATCTTAGGCGTCTGGACATGGAGCCCGAGGTACTGCTCTGCTGTGATGGAGGGTTTCGTCGTTGGAGAAGCTCCGGTGAGTTGTACGATGCCGAGGCTGAAGCAGGACAAGAGAGACAACGAACAATGTTAACCTAAGTGGAATTCTAATAGCATCTCCAATACATGACGTAAAATACATAAACACAAAGTGCTAGATGTAAAATACATCAGCCGCTATTCTCTGAACTTAACTGTCGAAACTAAACTTAACTGTCGAAACTGAACTTAACTGTCGAAACTGAATTTTGCTGTCCAAACTGAATTTTGCTGTCGAAACTGAACGCACTAGCAAGGTGAGGCTACACGTCGGTCGACTGACTTTTTCATCTCCGGTCATTCGATTTTGAAGTCGTTGGATACGAAATCAAGGGCCTGCGGTTCATCTTCAACCTCCACCCCCCTGAGCCGCCAGCCACCACCAGCCAAACAGCAGCCCCCCACCGCCCGTGGCCGGCGGTGCGCCGCCCCGTCCACCCCGAAAACACTCCCCACCACCGGTCCGCCGCCGCCCCGGCCATCCTTCTAGGCCCCCCCGTGCCGAGCTTTTTCTCCGGCGATCCCCACGCCACCGCCCCGCCACCGCCGGCGACCACCGCCCCATATTGAACCCTAAGATAGATAGTGGGGTACCTCTTCGGCGAGCCCCCTCCCCGCTACAGCTGTTTCTTCCTTCACCCCAGCGAGCCCCCCCCCCCACCCCCTGAAAATCGACTAACCCAAAAGTCGATTCAGTCGACTGAAGTGTAGCTAAATCAGAGCGGCATTGCAAGCAAGAGCAAGAGCGAGAGCAGCAGCGCGAGCAAGAGCAATAGCAAGAGCAGACCAGGCAGGGGACCGAGAGCAAGAGCAGAGCAGCAGCGCGAGCGAGAGCTAAAGCAGTAGCAGCTCCTACTGATGTGGACGTCGCCTCCGAGGGAGCGACGCCATGGAGGAAGTGGCTAGCGACGCCGCCGTGGATGGAGCCACGCCGTGTCGGCTTGGGACCGAGCGCCGGCAGCACCGTGAGATCGAATCAAGAAGAAAATGCGGCGATTAGTGTACAACCTCTTTGGTGGCGCCAATTAGGCCGCAACTTCATCCGAGGAAACGGTGATGATGATTGACGATGTGCTGGACTGGGGGGTACTCAGCATGCCGTCTCCCGATCAGTTAGATTGGGCCGAGGAACCCCATGGCCGTATACTCATGGGCCAGTTCGGACAGCTGCCGCATACAAGGAAGATTCCACAATACTTGGTGATCAAGACAAGGACTCCTCCCCACCGGTGTATTCGGCTAGGACTCTTGTTATCCTAGGCCTCCGGTGCATTATATAAACTGAGGTCAGGCTAGTCGATAGATCATATACAACAATCATACCATAGGCTAGCTTCTAGGATTTAGCCTATCTGATCTCGTGGTAGATCAACTCTATTACTACTCATATTATCAAGAACAATCAAGTAGGATGTAGGGTATTACCTCGATCAAGAGGGCCCGAACCTGGGTAAACATTGTGTCCCCTGCCTCCTGTTACCATCGATCCTAGACGCACAGTTCGGGAACCCCTATCCGAGATCCGCCGGTTTTGACACCGACATTGGTGCTTTCATTGAGAGTTCCGCTGTGTGATCGACAAAAGTATCGATGGCTCACCTGCAGATCAACTGCGACTTCGGCATCTTCGTCACCAGCTCGGCTGGTCACCTTGGTTCGACCAAGAACTCCGCCCCATGTTCGGATCACCATGTTCGGACGGGGGCCTTCATCAAACATCAACTCCGATCTCTATCAAGATCAGAGAGGAATCATCCATGGAGCTCGAGGGCTCAACATCAACATTGCCCTCGGGCGGCCGTGCTGTTTTTATGGACAGTGAACTTGTATTCACCGTCACCGCCTCCTCGAGAGTCAGTTTGACGATTGCTTCAGTGGAATTTTGCGGAATTACATCTACAACATCTATGCAAAATTTCTTCGAGTTCCGATGGAGGAATTTTCGACAATCTACGATATACTGGAGCCCTGTCAAATCTGGACGGGAATCCGGACGAGTTTAGGGCGTGGTCTCCAGAGCCCAGCTCAGAGGACCTTTGAAAGATCCAACCATTCATCTACTACGGAATTCCCATATCTACCACCCCTCCAAATTTCAGCTCCATCCGACGGCCCAAACTCCGGGAACCTTCCGATGAGTGGACCAATTTTCAGATCCGTTTTCTGCGCAAATACGGATCCGACCCGAATTCATGTTTCTTTATGAACGTGATATTGGACAACCTTTTTTAAGGAATTTTCTTATATGTTATTGTGCGTTGTTTTTAAACACGTACCCATAAAATTTTAAGCCTCCTCCGAGGCAATCTTCACCATCACGCTGGTGTCAAACCAGTCCGACAGTATTGCTCCGTGGCTGCCGACCTGCGCTAGACACGTCGCCGTTTTATTGAGCCGAGCTCAACCCCTTCGAGCATCATCTCGGAAAGCCAAACAAGAGTTCGGAATCGCGAAGGATAAATCATCATCAATGTCGCTGCCCCACGGACTACACGGAGCGGGCACACCGGCATCGCCACGCGGTAGCTGCATCAAGCAGCGTCGATCGCGTCACAAGTCTTGACCCGCGTCGGCATCACCATGCTACCTCTTCTTCAAATCATCATCAAACATGCCAACCTGTTTCGACACATCGGCTGACAGGTAGACTCCGGCATCTCTTTGGCGAGCCGCTCCAACACCTCGGCTAGACCGGAGGCTTCATCATCTCATCATCAACATACTCTGATGACCAGCCGACCAGCTTCGTCACGTTAGCTAGACTGAGGGCTTCACCTCGGCAAGCCAACCCTTGCCAGCATCACCAGGCCATCTCTTTATCGCCCATCAGGCACTGGGTGTGCGGATCGATTCCCAATTTTGGGAGTCGCTTTTCTTCGGAATGCTACAACAAATAAACCAGGTGCTATTAATCCTAACAATTTTTGCTTGTTAGGTTTATTTTTCTTAAGGATTATTACTCTGGTTTGTTCCATCATCTATACACAGGTCTATCAAATGGCGGCCACATTAAAAACGGTCGCGTGGTGGTTCGGTCAGTTTCCGTACATAGTTCGGCGAACGCCGCATCCGGAGCCCGGACCGCCCTGCAAATTCAGGCTTTGTCACACCTTCACCGTGTCACGCTGACACCCTGCATCGATGTTCACTTCGGCGCCAGGCCATATTTCTTTTATTACTCACTTTGCATAAATTATTTATTATGCAACACTTTTTTTAATTATTATTATTACTATTATCTCCGGTTTGCACCATTTTTTGTGCACAGGAAAATGATCAGGGTTGAGCAGTATCGTCAACTCGGCGTACTGACATACCACCCCACCTCGGCTGGACGGGGGGCTTCGTCAACACTTCATTACGCCATGCCAGGGACTTCGGCATCACTCTGCCAGCCCGCATTGACCATGCTATGTCACCATTTCGGAGCGCCGAGCTCTTTGCTCCGCCACCTTGGGACCGGCTTGGGGGATGGAACCTTGTCCCGCGTCAAGCTCGGGCCGCGTCATCAATACCGAACACATTAACCATCTAAGTTGCCTTCATGCTCAAAGTCTTAAATTTTTAACTTGTGTTCGGTTCGACCAAGCATTATACCTTTTTGAAAAAAGTTGCCTGTAGAGAATCTCCTTGTCAAAACTTTGTTTGTGACACACAAATTCAAATACCCCATTTACTTGGGGGCTCCCTTGATGGAGCTTTTCCTGATGCATATGATTATACTTGTACAGCTTCGTTCCTTGTTCGTGTATTACGCCAAAATATGTACCATATTGACCTAAGCGATTTGCTAGCTGGGTTGCCTGGCTCCTGTGCTTACCCCTACGTTCCCGATTGTTCAGCTAGGGAGTAAAGGGAGCACCTCTGCGATTGTCACGACCGGGTCATCCGAGCTCTGACCTCAGACTAGGTGAAGCCGAAAGCTAGCGCTCTTATTGTTTTCAATCATGGTGGCACACAACGGAACTCATGAGTACAAAAAATCTATTGCACAAGTCTCATAGTAATAATGAGCACCGAAGAAAGGTATCGATGGGGGTACTATTTTCTTCGAAGATGCTTCTTACACTTCGTTAGTAATATAGCATAAGTTCCCTGAGCGCGCTTTGTCTGTTAGAGCCTTATGGCCTGATTGCCTGGTCATTGGAAACACCGTTGATACTCTCGACAGGCAGAGTACATGACACTTTTCAGCCCTTGGCCGAAGAGGGAGAAGCCGACGGTCGGTTAAGACGCGTTTAAAGTTTGGGTGAACACAAATACGATATAAGTACTTCGATACATACAATCATTATACATAAAATTCTTTTACCCAAGTCACTTGGGGGCTCTTAAAATTTATATGAGCTATTTTACAGTAAATGTGTTTTCTTCTTGGTCATTGCAAAGTCTTTTTCTATCGCTCCTTTTTCGACGCAAGTGTGTGGTCAATAGAAAGATAACCCACTTTCTCTCTAGTGACCACTCGAGTTTAGTTCGCTAAACTGGTCTAACGAGAAGCACTCCACCTTCGGGATAGGAGGCTGTAGCCGTAGGCTGACCCGCTTGAAGTCTTCAGATCGGATGTGTCATATTAATGCACGACAGAAGCACAATTTTTTTTTTCCAATTTTCGGATTGGCACCGAACACTTGATCTTGTTCGGATGTCAAGTTTTTACTGACGTTTTTTGGTTTTCCAAGCTTATGGCACTTTTAAACTATTTGTGTGTTTTCAGCACAAGTCTCGCAGTGCAACGCCGGACACCTTTAGAGATTCGACAAAAACATTTTTGGATATTGCTATATATGCATCGGCGTCGAATTGTGTCTTCGGTCAATAGTTGGGTTGCCCGGCTCTTGTGCTTGCCTCCTACGTTCCGCTCTGTTCGGCTAGGTGTGCAAAGGGAGAACCACTGCGATGGTGCTTCCAGCTCACTTGGTTAAGCACCTCAGTGGAGAAAGCCGAAAACTGACTGCCACAATAAGCGTAAACTGGTCAGCGATCCGATGACTGTGTTAAATGACGGGCCATTCATAACATTGTCCGAAGTGTTTACGGCTTGACCTCGACTATCGCCGAACACTATCGAGGGCTAGTAATGGGCCTCCCAAACTAAAATCCTCAATATTTTGCCCTTACATTAGAGCTGAGGTTTCATGATCATGCTTATGTTAAATAGTAATATAATATATCTCTCTGTGTATCTTTGTTTATAAAACCGTATGGCCAGATTGCCTTGTTTGCCGTAAATCTTTGCCCTCATAAAGGCTTTATAAAGTAGGACAAACACTCCTCGTCTACTAGCTGAGGAGGTGGAAGACGATGGTCGGTCAACAAAGTTTTGTACAATGCGGATCCAAGCATTAATGATGTAAAGTACTTGGATACATAGAGTCATTACACATAATTTGTGATTTTACTATGGATATCGATCCTTAATTTGGCCACCCGTGCCCGCATTAAGGCTCGAGGGCTACTGGGCTTGGGTCTTATTATTTAGAAATATTAAAGGAGCACATCGATCCCCTAATCTGGTGTTGCCACCCGACTAGTGTCTCGGGGGCTACTGCATTTCCTGTTCAATGCAGAAAATTTTAAGTGCAATACAATTGCCGAGGAGATTTTGATCCTCGGGTTGGTCGGCAGCACCCAACCCGAGTCTCGAAGACTGAGCACGCCGCTTTTTGTGTCCCGAAGTATTCTGCCGAGCTAGGACTTGATCCTCAGGCCGATTTTGCAAATCAACCTGAGTCTCAGCGACTACTGGGATCAGCGGTCTTACATCATCCTTCAGGTGCATCTCGGGTTTTAGACCGATACACACGCTGAGGGGTACTGGCTATATATCTCGGCAGAGATTAAATTGCACCAATAAAAATTATTGACAAAAAATCAGCCCACAGTTGGGGTGGTGCACCACCTTGGAAGCAGGCCGGCATAAAGCTCGGGCGCTAGTGGCTGGCTCCATAGAGGGTATTTCCGGTGTTAAGCTCGGCTAAACTCCTTCAACTTTTTTGTACCAAGATGATCTATGACATCTTGGATATAGTCCGCCGTTGGAGCTTGGACACAGTCCGGCGTTGGAGCTTGGATACATTTCGGCGTTAGAGCTCGAAAGCAGTCCGACATTGGTGCTCGACTGCAAAAGATACCTCGAATGCAGTCCAACGTTAGAGCTTGGACGCAAGAGAACACTACCTCTCGGGAACAACTTCAAACCCGAGGTGTGGCATAAAAATAACAAGGCATTGATAAAGGCCAGAAACTTAAAGGGGCTCCTCGGATACCCGATGTGTAAACTCGTCGAATGCATTTCGGCGATCCTCAAGATCGAAGATGAGAAGATTTGTTGAACCAGTTTTCAAGACCGACAACCAAAGATGAAGAACAGTTTAGAAGAATCGAGGAGCGTCCCTAACTTGAAGACCGGTTCAGGGGGCTACTGACGGTGTCCTGGACTAGGGGTACTCACCATGCCGTATCCCGATCAATTAGATTGGGCCGAGGATCCCCATGGTCGTATACTCATGGGCCAGTTCGGACAGCTGCCGCATACAAGGAAGATTCCACAAGACTTGGTTATCAAGAAAAGGACTCCTCCCCACCGGCGTATTCGGCTAGGACTCTTGTTATCTTAGGCCTCCGGTGCATTACATAAACTGAGGCCAGGCTAGTCGATAGATCATCTACAACAATCATACCATAGGCTAGCTTCTAGGGCTTAGCCTCTCTGATCTCGTGGTAGATTAACTCTTGTACTACTCATATTATCAAGAACAATCAAGCAGGAAGTAGGGTATTATCTCCATCAAGAGGGCCCGAACCTGGGTAAACATCGTGTCCCCTGCCTCCTGTTACCCTCGATCCTAGACGCACAGTTCAGGACCCCCTACCCAAGATTTGCCGGTTTTGACACCGACAATGATTCTCTTCCGATGGTGCAGGTGACGACTGTGGTGTGAGAATGGAGGTGGCGCGAAAGATGAGGGGAACGTCGGGGCAGCTCCTTGGAGGTGGAGGACGGGGTGGCTAAATCGGCGGGACGATGAGATCGACGATGGATCCTCATCCGGTACTGTGGATGAGGGGCGTCGAGGTGTTGCTGTGGACGACGTCATTGAGGAAGAGGCTCCGGCTGGGTGGCAGACAGATCAGGGTGTGGGGTTTCGTCACGGGTTTTCGCGGCCTCGGTGTACGAATTGGTGGGCGGATGGAATGGCACTGGGGAACCATCTCTTAGAGACGCGCTTGTCCGAAATGTGTGGTAAATTATGAAAGTACCCTCACCGATTTGAGGTGGTTCTTTCGGTTCAGGGGTACCACGGACATTTCGCGTGTCGGGATTTCACAGGTGGTGGGAGTTTTCGCGCACGTTGTAATTTCGGAATAGTAAGGCGCGGGTTGAGATGGAGGGAGTTGTCGGAGCACAACGAGACAAATATATATCTTAAATATTCCGGGCTAACAACGCGCAGGTTGAAATTTCCGGACAGGCCTAACGTGTACTGTACCAAATCAATGCGCACTACAAATGTCATTCAAAACTTTGAATTCATGTTATGTTGAATTAAAATATTTCGCTACACGTATAATGCATGCAACCTACTACTCAAATGAACGTTTTAGTGCATTCCAAATGTATATACTACCGCTTCAATATGAACTAAATTTGAATTCGTTTCTCTATTTTAATAAGATATATAGTAATGATTGTTGTGAAGTCAAAGCATTTGAATTCATTTCTCTGTTTTAATAAGATCTACAATCATCATTATTGTCAAGTTAAACCATCGTTTGTGTATTATCTTCACAGCACACCACATGATTAGTCTCGAGTTACATATGAACTATGTGTACTATATGAACTCGAACTAGATTTTTTGAATCCACTTTATTTTGATTTCAAATCACATTACATTTCTAGATCTAGCTAGATCTTCATAATCTAAACCATGTCTCATATGCATAATGTGTTTATCACATTATGTATGGTGCCCCGCCCCTACGCCTACAAGTATTTAGATGTGAGTTGCAAACACCACACATTACCACAAATTCAAATAAAATGTGAGAATGTTTGATATATAGTATTTTTTAGATTGTTCGATATTTAGTTGTAAGCTGCAAACGCCACACATTATCACAAATTCAAATAAAATGTGAGATTGTTTGATGTATAGTATGGTTTAGATTGTTTGGCATTTAGCTGTGAGTTGCAAACGCCATGAATTATCACATTATGGTATAACATGTGTAAAACACGTGTATCACCGGTATATTCATGCATGCAATGTTTAAAACACTATGATCTCCTATTCAAATATATGAATCCGCTTTCATATCAAATTATGATCTTTGTTAGTCTCTTACACCCACACAATCCTCTAACCTTTGTAGCTACCACTAACTTTCTCTCGTGCATGCACACACCCTCCTCACCCTCCCCCTCCATCGGCATTCTATCCACCGGGCACATTCATTTTTTTCTTTAGGTCGTTCTCCCAGAGTCTCCACAACTCCTTTCCGACACACACTGATCGATAAACCTCTCCAGCGATGCCTGCCTACAACATACACACACACACCTTCAATCTCCTCCTTTATGTGTCCTTGCCTCGTGTCTCTCATACGGTCAGACACACGTGTAAACTCTCGCCCCTCTTTTCATCGATCTCACAACTGCACACTCCTTCCCCTATCTAGCTAGTAGTTGGGCCTCTCGCACCACCTCCTAGCTCCATTCTCTCTATCTATCCATCTCGCTGGGCCTTATTTTCCTCTAACAAATGGACGTACACCAACCGATCTCTTGCTATACATATAGCTAGCTAGGTCCTTATAACTCGTTTTTACCCACACGTCAATCGATCTACCTCATTAGTTGTGTCTCTCCCTTCCTCCGACAAACAACAATTGATCTATCGATCTAGTTAGGTTTGCTTACCAAACACATGGTTCCCCTTCATCATCCATGGGTGCGTCCCGACAGATCTATCATGCACAGGCACACACAGAAACACATCCCCACTCTTATTGATAACATTGCAGTTCCACCCTCAGTTTGTCTAGTAGGCCTCTCCCACCATCTTCGAGAAGCAACTCCATCACCCATCCAGCACTCTACCCCTCTCCCTCCCTCTCCCTCCCTCTCTCTCTCCTCTCTCTCTTTGTCCTATCATATTTCCTATCCTTCAGTTATGTATGTATGTCGACCGATCTCCCTCAAGACATAGCTGGGTCTCTCCTCAACACATATACGAGTCGTTCTACCTCTATAGTTAGGCCTGTGCCTACACCTCCCCCACCGCTCCCCCACCTACACCGATACATCGAGCGCTCTAGTCGTGTCTCCCTTCCACACACAAACTTGACATGTGCCCTCTAACGTTTTGGTATGCCAGTCACCCTATATCTTTGAGTTGCACACACACAATTTCGATGGCTCTCTTCATCGATCTCGCACCACCCACTTGATCCTCTCTTCGACTCTATCGATAGCTATGACCCCTCCCTCTCTTCTCATGGATTGACCGACCCTCTATGTATGATATGGATAGGCCTCCATTTCACACACATCACATGCAAAATTTTGTTTGAGATGTCATCGACACATATTCCCACAAATAATTCACGAAATCAACCCCACCCCACCCCCCCCCCCAAAACAAAAAACACTCATGAACATGGTTTGTATCTCTCACACACACCCACGTAGGTGGGGGACATGCACGAGGAGAAGAGGTGCATGCACGGCGCACGTACTCTCGTCTCTTTCTCAACCACACCCGCGCGGGTACACGGTGGAGCTCATTTCTATACGAAAAAGGCAGCCCACGTGGTAATTTGGCATGTGTACTGGTTGTCCACTTGGTGGAGGGAGGATCGTCTACCATGGGTGAACAAACAAATTGCGACTTGACGTGTTATGTTAAAAAAAGAGGCAAACCATGTGGGGCCTACCTTAGAGGCAAGGCTCTATACATTGGAGTACTTTTGATGTGTCCTGTCAACTCGTAGAACGAGGAGAAGCTTGCTTAGTACGCTGTCTCCCCCGCCCACGGGCACGGTGGCTCGCAGGTGAGGTGAAGCTTGCTCCGCCTTACGCGCGCTCCCTTGCCCATGCGCGCGGTGGCTCGCAGGACGAGGAGAAAAATTTACTACTCCCTCCGTTTACTCCTCGTCCCTACTACCTTGGTTATAGATATTATATCATATTTTTTGGAATATATATGTCCTTTAGTAGATTTCAATATGAACTACTAGTACATACTCCAAATACTGATGTATATAGACGTATTTTAGAGTGTAGATTCACTCATTTTGCTCCGTATGTAGCACTCTCCCTCGCCCCTCGACCCTCGCCCACGTGGTGGACGTGCAGCAATTCATTCGGTCTCATATAGCGAGAACGACATATACTGCACTACCATTATTGCTCGACTTCCCGAAGAGGCGAAGAGCCAATCGCAAGGTTAATATTTTGGAGATGCCAAGCGCAAGGTTATAGGATAACGAGTAGTAGGTGCCGCATCATTTATAAATAATGTTTTTTTCTTCAGTGCCACGTACACAATATGATAGGTTCATATGGAGAGAAAAGGAAAATGCTCCACTATATACATAGTCAGGACGGGCAAGCCTACACGGTTGCTTGTTGGGTTTGCTCTCTTCACACTCGCTCGCACAAAACGACTGTGGCCACATCTCTAACATCCCAGCGGATCACGTCCGCTTGGGGAAGGGGTGGATGCTTAGTGTAGATGCGGTGGCCGTCGCCGACGGCAAAAACCCACTGTCGGCACGTCCCGATCAGGGGTCCCCGCCGTTCTCTCTCACAAAGCCGGTGAGGTTGCCTTCGTCCCTTGCTCACTTCCGCGACGTGGGCAGTTGCCGCCTCCCGCCGCCCTCCTCAAGGTTGAGCTATGTCCCTCAGGTACAACTCCCTTTACAGCCGGCTTGCACCACTGCTCCAGCTGCCCACATCACTCCCTGTGGATATTTCTCTACTTCTTTGCCCCGCACATACCTCTACTGAATTCTACGTACTTTATTTGTGCTGAGTTTATGTCTCATCAACTAGTCCCAGTAATCTTATTCTAATCACGCTTCTCAATTTCTTTGCCACAGGGATACTCATCTCAATTTTGGTGAAACTGCACAAAATGATCCAATGGTCAAAAGGTTGCAAACTTCATTTATTAGGAATCTCGAACGTTGCCAACAAATTGAAGCCTGGTCAGGGTTCACGGTTCAAGGGCTAGGGACTGCATGGATCATTTTTTTCTTTAGCTGCCTCTGTTCGAAAATAAGTGTCAACTTTAGTAGTAGTACAACTTTGTACTTAAGTTTGCACAATGTTGAGACACTTATTTTGGAACGGAGGGAGTACATACTTGCTATGATCTGTCAATCATTGAGATGCAATAGCATGCATGTTAGTCTCCTTTGTATTTGATGAAATGTTGCAACGGGCAACCTTGGACGCAAGATACATGTAACAGAAGTTGGAAGCTTCATAGCATTGTACATATTTATCTCGGTGATAAATTACAGTACGTACTATACTAGTACTTCCTCCATTCCAAAATATAAGTCTTTGTAGAGATTTCACCATGAACCACATGTGGATGTATATAGATGCATTTTAAGTGTAGATTCATTCATTTTGTTTCGTATGTAGTGGAATCTCTACAAATACTTATCTACTAGTAATAGCTAGCCCCCACTACTAGGAATTCTCTATCCTCTCCTTGAACCACATCATCAAAATTGATGTAGCTGTTAGATGAAGTAAATCAGTCCATAATAGCCCTTTGATCTAGACGTTGAGAGGCTCTACACTAAGCCACATGCAAGCATGCAGAAATACCATGGCACATGCATGTGAGTGAGTTTTAAATCACATCAACATGTCTGCATGCAAGCATGCACCAGTAGCATGCAAGTAAGTGAGCTTTTAAGTCCCATTATCATGTCAAAAAGAAAAATATAATCCCATTATGCAGTAGGAGTTGGATGATCTTTTTTCCTTATGTGGGATGATCTAAATGATGATGGGAGTTTATTTAGTTTGGCTACCACATTTGTCATGCGGTTATAGAGTTTTTTAGTTCTATGAAATCGATAATTTTGCGTAGAGAGATATACCGATGTTCCACAGCAACACGCGGGGACTCACCTAGTAATATTTAGGAACGGAGGGAGTACTCCTGTGTGTTTTCACTGCTCTTGCACGCCTCCGTTGTAAGAATGGAGAAAATTGTAATCTAGTAGTAGTACCTCCTTTCACCGAAAGCGTGGGACATCCAGCAGTCCTACCACCTCAGTAATAAAGACCAATGAGCCGTCAAATCACATAGACCCAGCAGTAAGTTGGATGGATGAAGCAACCATCACTCTTGCGCTAGTGAGAGGTCGCGTCTGCTCTGCCCGGGCATGAATGCGGCACCGATTCTTTGGAGCGGCGCTGAGCGTTTCGGGCAGGAAGCGCGCGCGGGAGATAGAGGGGCTTTGGGTGGGCTAGGCTGGTCAGGTGGCAGCTATCCGCATGTCCCTACCAGACACGCCCGGAAACGAGAGGATGCACCGACTCTCGCGGCTAAAATCGTACACTACACACCATCTCTTTGTAGGAGTAGGTCGATCTGTTGCTCTCTCTAACACACACATGCTGTTAAACACACACACACACACACACACGCACCTTGGTCCCGTTGAACCTTCTAATGTGACTTATTACACCTAGATGGAGGGAGTAGTAAATATACGAGATATGGTGGCACACTGACTTAAGTTGAATACAAGTGCCCAAAATTTGTGTGCGTGTTATAATAAGGATTCACTTAAAATAGTACATGAGCGAACAGAGGGATCAATTGGACAATGTTCCCGAGTAGTAGCGAGATGTGTGAGGTAAGATACACCGCTGACACTTTTTATTTTTCTTATTAATTTGTTTGTTTCACCCTCTGACTGGTGGGACCCAACGTACTACGTGGTGAGAGGTAAGGTGACTAAGGCTACATTATTTCTGCACCACTATGGATAGTCTTACCACCAAAGCCACATGACACGATTATGATTGAAATCCCAATGACTCCCACACACACACAAAAACACGGCATGCTTGTCACACGAATGCAGGAATGTATAAAAGGTTATTTCCCTCTCGTTGAACATAACAGGAGGGTTGTGTAGGTGGTTAGCCTATTCGCTCATCAAACTTGAGGTCTCGGGTTCGATAACTACACTTGAGCACAATTTGTGCCAGGAGGATTATTTGACTGGTCAAAATGTTTTCTAGGGTTTGCACACTTCACTCTCTCTCTCCAGTATATATATACACGCTGGAGCCTCACCGCTTGTAGTTGCTCTCTTCACACTCTCTCGCCCTCTCCAGATCTAAACAAGACTTCGTTGGCCTCTCCCCCCTCACTGCTGGCCAAAGAGCCGGCAGGATCCGTCCGCTGGGAAGGGAAGGAGGCTTAACGCTGTCGCCGTCAGCGAGGGACTACCGGCGCAACTGTTCACTTTCCACCTAGCGGCGGTGTGGGAGGGCCTCCGACCCCTTCTTCTTCGCCGCCGTCCTGTCGCCCACCGAACCACGCCCCAAGAACCTTAAGGTATAATTTACTTACTCCACATGCATTGCTCTAGCTGCATGTATACCATGAATCTAGGACGTGTTTCAAAGAGGAAATGAGTGGGGGAAAGTAGTGGGAAAAGTTTTATATAGCATGAATCTAGGACGTGGTTCAAAGAGGAAATGAAGGGGGAAAGTTGTATAGCATGAATCTAAGACGTGGTTCAAAGAGGAAAGGAACGGGGGAAAGTAGTGGGGAAAGTTGTATCACATAAATCTAGGACGTGGTTCAAAGAGGAAAGGAAGGGGCGAAAGTACTAGTTCAAAAAGGAAAGGAAGGGACAAGGCTGTAGAGTTTGAGCAGGACTAGATTTTCTATGCTCACATAGGGAAAGGTGTCTAAAGATAACAAAACTGGGACCAACACAAATATGCTCCTTGGTTGTTTGTTCTTTGTTGCAACAGATTGTGCATGACCACAGTACATCGGTAGATGCACATAGTGCTGGTGCATCCACTGTCCAGTGCAACTCATTAGCTGTTGTTAATCTAAAGCCCTGTTTGGTTAAAAACTCCCTAGTCCCTACCTGCTTGGTTCCAGGGACTAAACATGGACTAGAGGTTATTAAATTACATGCTTAGAGACCATATTACCCCTAGTAGTGAACTAATAGAGACAAGGTGCGATGCCTGGCAAGGGAAACTGTTGGAAAAAGTCCCAAAAAGACTCCCTCGGGATCTTCTTTCTTTAGTCCCAAATGCCCAGTTTTAGTCCCTAAAAGTCCCTCCTGTTTGGTTTAGATGGGAGTGACACGGAGTTTTTTTAGTCCCTACACCGAAATGTCCCGGTAAACAAACACCCTCTAATAATGCCGCTGGAAAATTGATGCAATGCCACAGTTGAAAGCAAATTACATGTTTAACGAATTTTATTGTTAATATAATCTCAATGTTAATATTAATCAATGCCACCGTTTGAGAAATGCTACTGTCTTTCTTTCTTTCCCATTTAGATAAGGTAGATGCTTCTTTTTGTTGGCTTCTGTGTAATCCACCGTTATTGACCACTAATTGTTTCCTTTGCACCTCTGTGTAAACAGGGTTATCTACTTCACCTCGTTGCCATTGTGACCTTTTATTGCTCTGCACAAAACACTTCTGTTTTAAGAGTGTTTTGTGCAGTTCAACCAAAATGTCATAAAGACAACATTGCTTGATTGCTTGATCTTAGTGGAACCGCACAAGAGGAGATCTTACTTCCTATCCGTTAAGGCGAATTTGGTTCAGATCTTCTTCTTGTGAGTTGTTTGAATTCCTCATCATGAGAGGTCAGTACTAGCCTTCTTTCACATGATTCTGCAATGTGCTTTCATATGTTGTGCTACTTGTACGATAATGTTGCTTGATTTTAGTGAACTGCACAAATGGAGATAAGACTTCCAATTTGTATGTGCACCATAATATCCCATTGAGGTAAGATAAGGATATTTCACAACTTCTGGCCTGTATTTTGCCACTTTCATTAGAAAATTAAGTTTAGTACTATACTTGTGCTCCCTAATTGACATGCCATATCTTATATTGAAGGCGAAGCTTGTCTGTTATTGAACCAAGTGATGAAGGGGAAGAACAAGCGGAAGAAAAACAAAAATCAACTCCCGGTGCTGTAATGAAGCACTGGAACTGTGATGACACAAGTAATGATATAGTTTTGCATCTTAATTTATTGCTATGGCTGAAACGAGCAATTGTTTTTCCACTGATTTGATGCCACTCTTAATGTAATATGTAATTATCTCTACTTGTGCAAACATGGATCTTCTTTGAAGTTACCATATATTTTAGTGGAACTGCACAAGAAGATGTCGGAAACATTAAACTAATCGAGGAGTATATAGTAAGCATGGCCACCACCGTAGATAGCAACAGATGGTTCCAGAGAAGTGCTTCATCTGTATGCTCTACACAATAAGCCTCCTGACAAAGGTTGGTACTCGCCCACTGATTTCATCCATATGATTGAGCTTTTCATCTCTATTGATGTTGTGCTACTGTTTAGATACTGTCACGAAAAAGTGGTATTGTCCTTCAGAAGTGCTTCATCTGTGTTGTTTTAAATATTTCCTTTCCTTTTTTCGAGCAAACAGGGATGCTAGCATTTAGTAGTCCTCTTGTCTTTGCACAACAGGATCATCTTCCTCCGAAGAAGAATATGGAGTACGTGAAGTGACTAGTTCCGATTATGCCAAGATGAAGAAGCCCTGTCTATCTTCTCATCGGAAGGAGCAGTTGAAGGATGGTTACATTACTCCCCAAAAGACCAAAATAACTTCAGCTCAGAAGGACCGTCAAATCTCCACTTTTTTGCTGTGATGCGCGAGTACAATGTTGTTCTAGGATCCTTTTTGGTGAGTTCCATTTTTATAAAAGTGTGCTCTACATTAACCATGTATGTGCCTGTTGAAATGTAACATCCCAAATTTTGCAATTTGGAATGTTATACACTAGATCATCATGCATATCATATTTTCATACATTTTGGTTGATCCTAGAAATTTCACGCAACTCAAGGACCCACGGAGAGAGTTGGAGATTTCATTATTTTCATATTTGAGAGTTTTCTCAAATTTTGAAAAGAGGATCATTTGATTTATTTATTTCACCTTCAATTATTTTTCCAATATCAAAAATATAAGAGAGGGAATAATATGACTTTCCCAAATTTAGGAAAAATGAAAATTTAATGAATAAATCAAATTTTGGTTTTGCCGGAGTTTTGTTTGCTTTTTTTGGATAGGGAAAAATGCGCGTTTTCAAAATTGCATTCTAGGTCCGGAGTCAAGTTCATTTTGTTCGGCTCATTTTTAGGAGTCGGGGAAATTTTACTTTTGGAATTTTGGAGTTCGTTTAGATTTTCTTTCTTTTGTTTTTCTGCGCGCGAAACTGATATAAAAAAAATCTTCGCAGCGCCTTGGGCTAAGGCCCAGCCAGCAGGCCGGCCGGCCAGGCCCCAGCCCCAGCCGCGCGCGCCAGGCGCCAGGCGCAGGCAGCCGCCGCCTCTCGCTCTAGGCCGAGTCCCAGCGGGACTCTAGGCCGGTTAGCCCCCCCTCTTTCCTTGTTTCTTTTTCTTTTGCTTGCCCCCTACCCCAAATCTCCCCTCCCCTCACCTATATAAATACCAACACCCCCACCCTCTCCACACATCAAAACCCCAAGCCCCTCTCCTCCTAAGCCGCAGCAAGCAGCAGCGCGCAGCCCCAAGCCGCCGCCTTAGCCGCGCCGCCGCCGCCATAGCCGCGCCGCCCCGCGCCTAAGCCACCGCCGCCGCCCTTAGCCGCCGCCGCCCAGAGCCCGCCTCCCGAGGTAGCCGCGCCGCGCCTCTTCTTTCCCCAGTCCGGTTTTTCCTAAAAGAACCGTTCCGTTTTCTCTCCGATTCTTTTCTTTTTCTTCCGTTTATTTTTCGGTTTCTTTTCTGAAAACCCTAGATCGGTTTTCGTTCTTCTTTCGGACCGTTCGTCTCAATGAACGTGATCACCGATTATTCCCAGTTAACGAACGTCCGATCGTTTAACCATTCGTCTCTTTCTTTTCGTCGGATTTATTCCGCGATCGTGATCTCAGATCCGATCTTCGTTCTAGTCTTTCTTCTCGCTCGTTTATCGGAATCAGGTGATTCAAGCGCCTGGAGTTTCGTTTCGAAACCGCCGTTCCGTCTAATCAACTTGAACAAGCCTTTGCTACAGTAAAATTTGACCTAGTTTCAACTTGCTAAAACCGAGTTGTTTTCTTCCGCCGTTTGTTTTCCATTTCTTTGTTCGGTTCGTTCTTTCTTTGCAACCAGAGTTCTTAAGTTGAACTTTCTGGTTCGTTCTCTTGTACGAGTTTTACCTGTGCATTAGATGAGTACTTATTGTGTGCTTGTTGTTTGTCTGCGATAGATCACCCGGATTACGCCGCTTGTTACTTCGAAACCCTAGGTCTCGCGGATCATCAGCAAGGCAAGTAACACTTTGATCATACCTTTTCTACAACCCATGTTTTATTGCATTAGATCAATCCTCTCACATTGCACGATTAGGATCTAATTAAATTGTGGGATGGGAAGTAGATGAGGTAGTACCTATTACCTGTATTATTATGAAACCTTTGGGAGTTCCTTCTACGCTTGCTATTTATGCCATGCTATGCTAGTAGACGTGGATTGGGTGAGTGATATCCATGACAGATGTGAGTTGATAATTTTAATGGTTTATCTAAGGTGGCCACTTAAACACACATCTGGGTGGATTGAGGCACCTGATGTCTATCAGGACTTGCCTATTTTATTTTGGACCGCCACCCAGGCTCAAAGGGATCATAAGATAATTCATGCTAGCAACTTCCATGTGCAGCCACAAGCCATTATGGGCTCTGGCATAGTTGACTAAGTCGTGCGAACTCTTACGGGTAGACTAGCAGATGTAGGGGAAAGTAGGCGTACGGGTCTACCCACATGTAAGGTGCTAGCGCTTCTGAAAGACTTTGTCTCGGTCATCCGTTTCTCAAACACCTGTAGTGCGAGAAACCAAACGGAGGCGATCGAGTCTTGTGGGGAAAAGTGCGCAAACCTCTGCAGAGTGTACAAACTAATCATGATTAGCCGTGTCCCCGGTCATGTACAACTTGAGTATCTAGTACTTGAATATCATGTGAATCTCAACATGTTTCTTAAAATTAATGTTGTTGGGTTTTAATTGTTCACTTAATTGGGATCGGAATGCTGTCAACCATTCTCGATGTTTAACAACTACCATGATAGTTAAATAAATTTATTCCTTTGCAGTAGGGAAAAACTAGCTTTACGCAAAACTGTAACCATAGAGCTTTCCACCAGCCATATATGCATATAGTATAGCTGTTTCATTCCATTACTCTCTATGTGTTACATTGCCAGCATATTCCATGTGCTGACCCGTTTTCGGGCTGCAACTTCTCATGTTGCAGACTTTTCAGACGACGAGTAAGGTGCTTTTAGGTCGTGGTTCTATACTCAGTGATGCCGTTGGAGTTGATGGACCCATTTATCTTCCGAGTCTTCCATTGTTATCGTTACTCGATGGCCTTAAGCCATATTTATTGTAATAAGTTCTCTTTGAGACAACGATGTAATAAGTGTGTGATTGCCACTCTGCTATAAATCCTTCGATGTACTATGTGGTGTCAGCATTACTGATCCAGGGATGACACCTGAGCACAGAGCACTTGATCCATTCGGGTCGGGTCGCTACAGAGATGGTATCAGAGCACACGCTGACTGTAGGACACGACCACTAAGTTAAAGCCATAGATCACCATTCTCTTCTCATTTTATAACTCCTCATCTTTTCTACTCTTTTAGGATGACGAACGCGAAGATTAAGTACGCTCAACCCGATGAAGGCACACCATTTGGATTTCACCTGAAGGAAGTCACCAAGTACCTGAACATTGGATTACCAAGCTTCACGGGAACTTTCAACGCCACTCTGCCTGAAGAGGAGCGCTGGAAGTTTCAAGCACACGTTCCGGGAAGGACATTCGCGGCAATCACGAAGCCTATAGATAGTGTTTTCAATGCACCAACCTGGAGTCTGGGAAGGAGCATGGCAGCTCATATCACCATGGGACGCATTGCAGAAGTTTATCAAGAAGACCTCAAGGACACTATCTACCAGATTTGCGGACGCCGAGATGAACAATGGGAGTTAGTCAGCACCAAGAAGGATAGATCCATTGCATCTTTCATCCAGGAGTTAAACCAACACATTCGACGCCACGAGAACCAGATGTGCAATGATATGATAGAGTTGAAGAATGCAAAGGCAAGGATCATCGAGCTAGAAGGAGAACTGAAGTCTACACGCAAGGACTACATGGACGAGATCGTAGCTCTAGCGAGACACAATGGCGATCTTAAGCAGGAGATTGAAGAACTCAAGGTGAAGTTAGCCTCCAGGAAGGAAGACAAGTACGTCGCATGTCCGGACAACTACATCATCATCGACGACACTGATTCGGATCCAAGTGAACCCGACTTTGAAGACGAAGCTAGAGCAGATATCATGGAGTCTTCCACCGGTTCAAATTTCTAGATGACCACCAGATAGTAGTAGTATTCCCCCATGTAAACATTATAGTTTGAGCACTTTTGCGATAGTTTTAGACCGATTGTAAGCACTTGTTTGTTTGAATGAAGTGATTTTGTGTGCATTTGCTCATGTGCATTGGGGTAGTGTTTTCCCTTTAGACCTCACTCTATTCTTAATTCTCGTCTTTTCTAAAACCCTCAGATGCCTCCGAGACGTGACAATGGATTCCCACCGGAGCTCACTCAGTTGATCCAGCAGCAGAATCAATTGATGCAGATGCTAGTCCAGAACCAGCAGAACAACAACAACAACCCACCACCACCACCACCACCTGTTGACCACTTAGCCCATTTCCTTAGGCTAAATCCGTCGGTGTTTTCCAGTAGCACCGAGCCAATAGTAGCAGACGATTGGCTCCGCAAGATAGGAAGGGAGTTGACCACTGCAGGATGCACGGATGGTGAGAAAGTGAAGTTTGCCGCTCACCAGCTTGACGGACCCGCGGCGGCATGGTGGGAGAATTTCACAGCCACTTACCCAGTTGACACTGTCACATGGGATCAGTTTCAGCAAGCTTTCTGCACTGCCCATGTTTCAGCAGGAGCTATGGCCATGAAGAAGCGTGAGTTTCACAACTTACGCCAAGGAGGAAGGACAGTTGGCCAGTACGTTGATGATTTCAGCAAGTTAGCACGTTATGCCCCAGATGACGTTGCTACGGATGCAGCTAAGCAGGAGAAGTTTCTGGAAGGACTGAATGATGAACTAAGCATGAAGTTGATGGTAGCGAGTTTCAACAACTACCAGGAGTTGGTAGATCGTGCCATCATGATTGAAGGAAAGCAACAGCAGATTGAGAACCATAAGAGGAAGTATGGACAGGGGAAGTATAACTCTGGAGCCCAGCAGAAGCCCCGTTTTTCCCCTAAACCGGGATTTCAATTTCAGCATACCCATAGAGGAGGTAGTTCGCACAACCATAATGGCCACAAGAATGGTAATGGGAATGGAGGAAGCAACGGCCAGAACCGGACCACCCCATCGACCCCAACCAAGAGAGATTTGAGTCAAGTCACCTATTTCAAGTGTTCCAAGACCGGACATTATGCCAACGAATGTCCTGAAGGCCAGAATGGAAATGGCAATGGAAGCTCTGGGAAAAAGCCGAACCCTTTCAATAGGGGATAGGTGAACCACATTAATGTGGAGGAGGTTGAAGATCAGCCTGATGCAGTAATCGGTAAGTTTTTGGTTAAGTCATTTACCACACTCGTTCTTTTCGATACTGCTGCATCGCATTCATACATATCAAGGGGATTTGTGGAAAAGTATAGCCTGCCCACTAGGATTCTTAAAACACCTATGCTAGTAAGCTCGCCAGGAGCAGAGTACATGGCCAGACAAGGATGTTTCCACGTACCATTAAGTATAGGAAGGCATGTTTTCCCAATGGATTTAATTATTCTGGAATCCCAAGGTCTGGATGTGATTCTTGGTATGGATTGGCTGTCGATGTATGGAGGAAACATCGATTGCGCCAGTAAGACAATTTTGCTTACCACACCAGAAGGAAGAAGGATCAAGTATGTATCCCGGCATGTGCCAAACAGGACACAAGTGAACTGCTTAACAGGAGTTGTGCAAGAGGAAGTACCAGTGGTGAAGGATTTTCCTGATGTATTTCCTGAGGAATTACCAGGCATGCCACCGGATAGAGACATTGAGTTTTTGATTGAGTTATTGCCAGGTACAGGCCCAATATTGAAGCAACCGTACCGGATGTCAGCAAAGGATTTGGTGGAAATTAAGAATCAGATTAAGGAGTTATTGGATAAAGGTTACATTCGCCCAAGTTCTTCGCCTTGGGGATCACCCGTACTTCTAGTGGAAAAGAAGGATGGATCATTAAGGATGGTTGTAGATTATCGGGGATTGAATGAAGTAACCATCAAGAACAAGTACCCACTGCCAATGATCAACGATCTGTTTGATCGGTTGCAAGGAGCTAAAGTGTTTTCCAAGATCGATTTGCGATCAGGGTACCATCAATTGAAGATTCGGGAGCAGGACATACCTAAGACAGCATTCACCACGAGATATGGACTGTATGAGTATACCGTTATGTCATTTGGATTGACTAACGCACCTGCCTATTTTATGAACCTGATGAACAAAGTGTTTATGGAGTTCTTGGATAAGTTCGTCGTAGTGTTCATTGATGACATCCTGGTTTATTCAAAGAATGAAGAGGAGCATAAGGAACATTTGCGTTTGGTTTTGGAGAAACTAAGGGAACATCAGTTATACGCCAAATTCAGCAAATGTGAGTTTTGGTTGAAGGAAGTTGGATTCCTCGGACACGTTATATCCGGAGAAGGTATAGCAGTTGACCCCACAAAGGTTGAGACCGTAACCGAATGGGAAGCACCAACGACAGTTGGAGAGATCCGGAGTTTTCTTGGACTCGCAGGATACTACCGGAGGTTTATTGAGAATTTCTCAAAGATTGTGAAGCCTATGACGGAGTTGTTGAAGAAGGATACTAAGTTCAAATGGACTGAGGAGTGTGAGGCTAGTTTCCAGGAGTTGAAGAAACGTTTGGTCACCTCACCAGTATTGATTTTGCCAGATCAGACCAAGGATTATGAGGTGTATTGCGACGCTTCACGTCGAGGACTTGGAGCAGTGCTTATGCAGGAAGGGAGAGTTGTTTCATATGCTTCACGGCAACTGAAGCCTCATGAGTTGAATTATGCCACGCATGATTTGGAGTTAGCAGCCGTAGTGCATGCATTGAAAACATGGAGACATTTCCTCATCGGAAATCATTGTGAGGTGTACACGGATCACAAGAGTTTGAAGTACATTTTCACGCAGAAGGAATTGAACCTCAGACAAAGGAGATGGTTGGAGCTCATCAAGGATTATGACATGAGATTGCATTACCATCCCGGAAAAGCTAATGTAGTAGCTGACGCATTGAGCCGTAAGAGCCATGTCAATACTCTAATGACGGGGAAAATACCCAAGGAGTTAGCAGAAAACCTTCGTGAGCTATGTTTGGAAATAGTTCCGAGAGGCTATGTAGCAGCATTGGAGATTCAGTCAACATTGATGGATAAGATCAGAGAAGCTCAGAAATCTGACAAGGAGATTGCTGCTTTAAAAGAGAAATTGAGCGAAGGAAAAGAAAAGGGATTTCGTGAGGATGAGCACGATACCTTATGGTTTGAGGACCGTGTCTATGTGCCCAATGACCCAGAGATCAGGAAGTTGATTTTGCAAGAGGCACATGATTCACCATATTCGATTCACCCAGGGAATACCAAGATGTATTTGGATTTGAAGGAAACATTCTAGTGGACCGGAATGAAGAAGGATATTGCAGCTTATGTAGCAGTTTGTGACGTATGTCAGAGAGTAAAGGCAGAGCATCAGAAGCCAGCAGGATTGTTACAACCATTGCCGATACCCAAATGGAAGTGGGATAAGATAGGCATGGATTTTATCACAGGACTACCCAGGACGAAAGCAGGCTATGACTCAATATGGGTAGTAGTTGATCGTTTGACAAAGGTAGCACATTTTATTCCAGTTAAGACCACTTACACCAGTGCTAAGTTGGCAAAGATATACATGACTAGGATCATTTGTTTGCATGGAGTTCCAAGGAGTATCGTATCAGATAGAGGAACCCAATTTACCTCAAAGTTTTGGAATCAGTTGAATGAAACTTTAGGAACCAGACTAGAGTTCAGCACAGCTTTTCATCCGCAGACAGATGGACAGACCGAGAGAGTCAATCAGATTTTGGAAGATATGCTGAGAGCTTGTGCACTAGATTATGGATCTAGTTGGGACGATAACTTGCCGTATGCGGAGTTTTCTTATAACAACAGTTACCAAACCAGTTTGAAGATGGCACCTTTCGAAGCTTTATACGGAAGGAGGTGCAGGACACCGTTGTCATGGGACGAAGTTGGAGACCGTCAATTCTTTGGACCAGATTTGATTAAGGAGTCTGAACGGAAAGTTAAGTTGATTTGCGATAGGCTCAAGGTAGCCCAATCCAGGCAGAAGAGCTACGCAGATTCTAAATGCGAGGAGACAGTTTACGAAACCGGAGACAGAGTTTATCTTCGAGTATCCCCACTTAGAGGAGTTAAGCGCTTTGGAGTTAAGGGAAAGTTAGCACCGCGTTTCGTTGGACCGTATAAGATCTTGCAACGTATGGGAGAAGTCGCTTATAAGTTGGAATTACCAGAGGAGCTGTCAGGAGTTCATGATGTATTCCATGTTTCTCAGCTGAAGAAATGTCATGCCCAGATGGCGGAGGTACCGCTAAGAGATACCGTGCCACTCGAAGCGATTCAGTTGAAGGACGACTTAACATATGAGGAGAAGCCAGTCAAGATTCTCGATTATGCCAGCAGAATTACCCGCAGCAAGGTTATCAAGTTTTGCAAAGTTCAGTGGAACCACCACTCAGAGGATGAAGCCACCTGGGAATGAGAAGAAGATTTGCTCAAGGACCACCCACACCTATTTTCTAGCCAACCCGAGTCTCGAGGGCGAGATTCATCTTAAGGGGGGTAGGTTTGTAACATCCCAAATTTTGCAATTTGGAATGTTATACACTAGATCATCATGCATATCATATTTTCATACATTTTGGTTGATCCTAGAAATTTCACGCAACTCAAGGACCCACGGAGAGAGTTGGAGATTTTGTTATTTTCATATTTGAGAGTTTTCTCAAATTTTGAAAAGAGGATCATTTGATTTATTTATTTCATCTTCAATTATTTTTCCAATATCAAAAATATAAGAGAGGGAATAATATGACTTTCCCAAATTTAGGAAAAATGAAGATTTAATGAATAAATCAAATTTTGGTTTTGCCAGAGTTTTGTTTGCTTTTTTTGGATAGGGAAAAATGCTCGTTTTCAAAATTGCATTCTAGGTCTGGAGTAAAGTTCATTTTGTTCGGCTCATTTTTAGGAGTCGGGGAAAATTTACTTTAGGAATTTTGGAGTTCGTTTAGATTTTCTTTCTTTCGTTTTTCTGCGCGCGAAACCGATATAAAAAAATCTTCGCAGCGCCTTGGGCCAAGGCCCAGCCAGCAGGCCGGCCGGCCAGGCCCCAGCCCAAGCCGCGCGCGCGCCAGGCGCCAGGCGCAGGCAGCCGCCGCCTCTCGCTCTAGGCCGAGTCCCAGCGGGACTCTAGGCCGGTTAGCCCCCCCTCTTTCCTTGTTTCTTTTTCTTTTGCTTGCCCCCTAACCCAAGTCTCCCCTCCCCTCACCTATATAAATACCAACACCCCCCTCCTCTCCTCACATCAAAACCCCAAGCCCCTCTCCTCCTAAGCCACAGCAAGCAGCAGCGCGCAGCCCCAAGCCGCCACCTTAGCCGCGCCACCGCCGCCATAGCCGCGCCGCCCCGCGCCTAAGCCGCCGCCGCCGCCGCCCGGAGCCCTCCTCCCGAGGTAGCCGCGCCACGCCTCTTCTTTCCCCGGTCCGGTTTTCCTAAAAGAACCGTTCCGTTTTCTCTCCGATTCTTTTCTTTTTCTTCCGTTTCTTTTTCGGTTTCTTTTCCAAAAACCCTAGATCGGTTTTCGTTCTTCTTTCGGACCGTTCGTCTCAACGAACATGATCACCGATTATTCCCGGTTAACGAACGTCCGATCGTTTAACCGTTCGTCTCTTTCTTTTCGTCGGATTTATTCCGCGATCGTGATCTCAGATCCGATCTTCGTTCTATTCTTTCTTCTCGCTCGTTTATCGGAATCAGGTGATTCAAGCGCCTGGAGTTTCGTTTCGAAACCGCCGTTCCGTCTAATCAACTTGAACAAGCCTTTGCTACAGTAAAAGTTGACCTAGTTTCAACTTGCTAAAACCGAGTTGTTTACCTCCGCCGTTTGTTTTCCGTTTCTTTGTTCGGTTCGTTCTTTCTTTGCAACCGGAGTTCTTAAGTTGAACTTTCTGGTTCGTTCTCTTGTTCGAGTTTTACCTGTGCATTAGATGAGTACTTATTGTGTGCTTGTTGTTTGTCTGCGATAGATCACCCGAATTGCGCCGCTTGTTACTTCGAAACCCTAGGTCTCGCGGATCATCAGCAAGGCAAGTAACACTTTGATCATACCTTTTCTACAACCCATGTTTTATTGCATTAGATCAATCCTCTCACATTGCACGATTAGGATCTAATTAAATTGTGGGATGGGAAGTAGATGAGGTAGTACCTATTACCTGTATTATTATGAAACCTTTGGGAGTTACTTCTACGCTTGCTATTTATTCCATGCTATGCTAGTAGACGTGGATTGGGTGAGTGATGTCCATGACAGATGTGAGTTGATAATTTTAATGGTTTATCTAAGGTGGCCACTTAAACACACATCTGGGTGCATTGAGGCACCTGATGTCTATCAGGACTTGCCTGTTTTATTTTGGACCGCCACCCAGGCTCAAAGGGATCATAAGATAATTCATGCTAGAAACTTCCGTGTGCAGCCACAAGCCATTATGGGCTCTAGCATAGTTGACTAAGTCGTGCGAACTCTTACGGGTAGACTAGCAGATGTAGGGGAAAGTAGGTGTACGGGTCTACCCACACGTAAGGTGCTAGCGCTTCTGAAAGACTATGTCTCGGTCATCCGTTTCTCAAACACCGTGTAGTGCGAGAAACCAAACGGAGGTGATCGAGTCTTGTGGGGAAAAGTGCGCAAACCTCTGCAGAGTGTACAAACTAATCATGATTAGCCGTGTCCCTGGTTATGGACAACTTGAGTATCTAGTACTTGAATATCATGTGAATCTCAACATGTTTCTTATAATTAATGTTGTTGGGTTCTAATTGTTCACTTAATTGGGATCGGAATGCTGTCAACCATTCTCGATGTTTAACAACTACCATGATACTTAAATAAATTTATTCCTTTGTAGTAGGGAAAAACTAGCTTTACGCAAAACTGTAACCATAGAGCTTTCCACCAGCCATATATGCATATAGTATAGCTGTTTCATTCCATTACTCTCTATGTGTTACATTGCCAGCATATTCCATGTGCTGACCCGTTTTCGAGCTGCAACTTCTCATGTTGCAGACTTTTCAAACGACGAGTAAGGTGCTTTTAGGTCGTGGTTCTATACTCAGTGATGCCGTTGGAGTTGATGGACCCATTTATCTTCCGAGTCTTCCGTTGTTATCGTTACTAGATGGCCTTAAGCCATATTTATTGTAATAAGTTCTCTTTGAGACAACGATGTAATAAGTGTGTGATTGCCACTCTGCTATAAATCCTTCGATGTACTGTGTGGTGTTAGCATTACTGATCCAGGGATGACACCTGAGCACAGAGCACTTGATCCATTCGGGTCGGGTCGCTACATGAAACTGTCAATTCATAGTACAGTTTGCTTTATACTAATCACTTTTTTGTATTTGTGCAAACTTGGGTGCTCAGCTTGATTTCAATGGGAACTGCACAAAATGTTGATGAATACATCGAATCATTCATTTCCACCACAAGAAAGGAGGTGCCGATAAGTTCAAGGCATTGCAACATATAAGGGCGAAATCATACAAGCTACACACGAATTTGGTTGATTTTGGTGGAATTGCACAAAAAGATCAACTAGTTTATTTAGCACGAGGTGTCATGTCAATGTCCGAACCGATGGCAAACCCTGCCCATTCCACAATCATAGGCATTTGATATTTTGGAATGGGACAACCTACCTTGTCGAATTTTGCTCATTGATTTTAGCAACACATGCATCTGATATTTTTGAATGGGACACCCTTTGCTGTCAGCAGCGTCGATCAATTTTTTCTTTATTCTTTAGTTGTGAAGTAAATATTGCCTCTGGCATGTGAGTCGTTGAGATGCATAATCATCAATTGTTTTGAATGTTCTCTATGAATTGCCAGGCCTGTGTGTTTGATTGCAATGTACAGAAATGCTAAAAAGCTGCTCAAACTCTTTGTACTCCTTCTGTTCCTTTTTACTTCGCACATTGTGAAAGTGCATAATTTTTTGAATAAGATTGGTCATAGTAGAGATACTTTGACTGCAGACAAAACTTGTATGCAGGCTAGAAAGGACCGGAGGGAGTACATGTGAAACTGCTGCAAACGAGGGGATCACCCTGGGAATAATGCTAGTACGTATTGTTTTGCATGTTCATCCAATGCCAGTGATACAGAAATTCGAACTAATCGAAATAAATTCATTCATACACGGTCGGATTTCATATAAACATGCCGGATTTCATTACATTTCATACATTCATCAACTAAAAAGGGGTGCGCTGGAGGTATAATTAATTAACCGAAGCTACCCACCTGTGTCCCGCTGAGCCGAACAGAAACTTCAATGACTTAACTGCAGGTGCAGTTGTGTAACTGACATGTGGCCTGTTGGGCCCACTTGTCAGTCAGCCAACTGCACCAGCAGTTAAGTAGAAGCAGCGTTCTTCTCCAGCGCAGCTCTCCGACTCCAAGTCGCCGCCAAGAAGCTAACCGGTAGTCAATGGTCAACCCGCCTAGCTTGGCTTCAACAGGAGGGTAGCAGCGGTGGCCTAAATTGGACCCGAGCGGCGGCGACCTACCGTGTTCTACTCTTCCTCGTTTTCTATGTGGCGCAGCCTCGTTGACAGTGGGGCGGGGCCTCGGCGGAGCCGGCGATGTCCTCTATCTCGTTGCCGGCGGGCGGCGCCTCAGCGGAGCGGTGGAAATCCTACCCCACGTTGCCGGCAGGGTGGGGCCTCGGCTGAGTCGGCGATGTCCTCTGCCTCGTTGTTGGCGGGGCCGGGCCTCGGCGGAGCCGGCAGTTTCCTCTGCCATGTTGTTGGCTCCGCGGGGCCTCGGCAGAGCAGGGCCTCGTCGACGCCAGCGGAGCGGGGACTCGTCGGAGCCGGCGTTGTCCTCTGCCTCGTCCTCGGTCTCGCCAAATAGCGCCTCGCCTGCTTCATCGCCCTCTTTGCTATCCTCTTTGTAGGCGGCCGCAGCCTCCGCCACCGGCATGCGGTACTGCCAGTGCTTGAGGCGGCCCTTGCGGGCGGAGCGGTATGAGTCGAGCAACACCTCCTACTCCGCCCGCTCCGTGGTGATTTGCTCCTCCGCTTGCAGGTGCTCCTGGAGGAGATGGTGGTTGTAGGCGGCGTCGGCCCGTGCGTCCCGGAACTGCTCCTCACACATCTACCTCACCCTGTCCATATATTGGGCATGGGCCTCGCCGATGGTCATGGTGCAATTCACCTGCGAGGATGGCACGGAGGAGGGGGTTGGCACCGGATCGTCGACTACCATGTTCTCCATTGGGACGCCATCGTGCTCCGGCTGCCTGCCGGCCAGCCGGTCGGCAGCAATGGCTGCCATCTCCTTGTGGTTCGTCGTCCGCCCGTCCCGAAGAGCACTGGAGCGTGAGGAAGCCATGGTGGGCAGTAGTGGTGTGGACAGGAGAAAGGGAACGGATGCGGATGATTGCGTCTATGGCCGGCGCAACAGTTTATATAGCAATGGTGGGCGGGCGGAGGGACGGACGTGTGGCGCTGGAGTAGCCGCCTCGGCAACCGCGTATCATTAATGTGGGCGGCAGATGGACGGACGGACGGCACTTGTGTCGTTTAAAGGCGGAGCAATCGCCTACACCAGGAAGTGGGGCGGGCGGCGCTGACTGTTTTAGGCGGAAAGCGTGCGCGGGCGAGGAGATGACTTTACTTGGACAGGATGACAATGGGGACCCACCAGGTCCATAGCCTCACGTACGCAAGTGCCTCCTTATATATATATATATATATATATATATATATATATATATATATAACTATAATTTCTTTTGCTTCCTCCTGGTTTCCTGACATCACGGTCCCACACCATTGTCAACCTATGTAGTAGTCAATAAACGAGAGAATTGCACAAGAAGCGGCCGACAGCTGGGACCAAGCAGCTCGAGCAGTATTTGTGTTTTTGAGGTGTGAGCACTACAGAGTTTTTTGATGTTTAGCCCAAATATTAAATTTTCTCCTCTGAACAATAACGAAAACATCGCTGCAGCTATTAACTGGGTGGGCTGTGGCCCGTCTAGCCCAGGCCAGATATCCAGCCCAGATATTAATTTTTTTGAAACTGAAAATGGCTAGCCCAACTATACTTTTTTTAGGAATACCCAGGCAAGGTCAAGTTGTTATTCTCCGCCCCGCTGGGCTGCAAATCTTTCCTAGGAGGGATGCATTAGGATTAACAAGAAAATGGGCTTTAAGAAATAATAAATGAGATGTAATTATAAAAAGTGGGCAGTAACTATAAAAAAATGCACCAAACACGTGATTACTTTATAAAATATTATTTTTGGATATTGAAAATTTTAATTTCATTAATTGTTGCAAGCACAATGTTTCGTTAGATTTTTACGTAATATAAATTTACATTGAAATTGTATTTAATCTGACTAGAAATTTCAGGATAAAAATATTTCGGATCCCATCAAAATGTGGGAAATTTTATTGAATTCTGTTTTGAACGGTTGGTTGAAATGGGCTGTACTTTTAACAAACTGTAAATGGGCTGTAGTAAATTCCAATAGAATTCAAAAAATGGGCTACCCATTCTTAAAAATCTGGAATGGGCTATAAGTTCTCTGCCACACACATGTGGCATACTAAGTTGATGCGTCCCCTAAAAAAACAGAGTTGACGTGTATGCAAGGTTTTGTCAACTTATAATCAACACATGGTTCTAGCAGGAGTGGCCGTTGGATGTCCATCCAACGGATGCCGTGCTTCTTCTTCAATCTTGGATATTCTAGCTTCACCCGCCCAAAAAATGATTCCACCCCCTGACATCTGGGGCACATCGTTTCGGAAGCTGACCTATGGGACTACTAAGTTGATGTACCAAGGGCTTTGTCAACTTAGTCAATATAAACGATTCTAGCTGCAGTGATCGTATGATGTCCATCCAACGGCCGTCATGCTTCTTCAACCTCTGGTCTTCTTGCTCCAGCCGCCCAAAGCAGCGCTGGTCGTGCCGCCTGCTCCTGCCTCCCGTGGCTGGCTGTGCTGCCGCGGAGGCTTCACCGCCCCCTACTACTCCCACCGCTGGCCAGGCCATCCCTCCAATCACCCACACCCCTTGTTATTCTGCGGCGACGGCAACGCAGCCGAACTAGTGAACCCTCGTACTCCTCTCCGCGTGTGCATCCACTGCCGCGTCTTCCCCGGCTACAAGTCGTCCCCTTCCTAGGCCTCGCCGTCGTCAACCGCCCTGGTGCTGTCGGCGCGGTGTGGTCAACATGGTCAAGGAACGACTTCCATCGGACGTGGAATGTACGTGTAGAGGCTGACAGCTGGGTCCACGGCAGCCGCAAGGAAGTGCCTCCTTATTACGTGCCAAATTATTATTCCTCCACCTGACAGCGGGGACCCACCGGATGGGCCACCGTATTTCGCAAAAAAATGATTCGACCCCTGACTGTTGGGACCAACGAGCTACATCTTTGCATGCAAGGAAGTGCGTCTGGGAAAAAACAATTCGCCCCCCTGACTGCTAGGACCCACCAGCTACATCTTCGCACGCAAGGAAGTGCGTCCGCAAAAAATACAATTCGCCCCCCGACTGCTGGGACCCACCAGCTACACCTTCACACACAAGGAAGTGCGTCCAAAAAAAAACGACTCGCCCCCCTGACTGCTGGGACCCATCAGCTACACCTTCGCACGCAAGGAAGTGCGTCCAGGAAAAAAAACGATTCGCCCCCTGACTGCTGGGACCCACCAGCTACATCTTCGCAGGCAAGGAAGTGCCTGACAGTCGGGACCCACCTGGTTGAAGCATACGTAGCGTTGTCATTCTGGTCGCGAACGTGTGCGTACATACTGGTCGATGTAGAGGCGCGCACGTAGCATGTACACGTACGTACAACGGCCAGGGTGCAAGAAAGAAAATACGGCCACGTATGTGTACATACGGGAAGGGTCTCGAACGCCTACTCGTGCATACGTACGGCCAGGGCTCGTGTACATGGCTGGGTCGGAACGGAGAAATATCATCATCGTCGTGTTCATGGGGAGGCAACGGAATGCGTTGTGTTCATGGGGAGGCAACGGAATGCGTCGTGTTCATGGGGAGGCAACAGAATGCGTCGTGTTCATCGGGAGGCAACAAAATGCGTCGTGTTCATCGGGAGGCAACAGAATGCGTGGGAGCCAATCGGCTGGGTCAGAACGGAATGCGTGGTCATGTTCATCGGGAGGGCTTGGACGGAACAGGCGACGGAAACGAGGCCTGGCGTACCGCAGAACGGAGGAAACGGACCTCCTGCGGTACCGTTCATCGGGAGGGGTGTGACGTACCGCAAAACGGGACTCCACAAGATACTGTTCATCTCCACCGTCGACCTCCTCTAGCCTCCACGGGCTACCTCGACCTCCTCCAGCCTCCACGGGCTCCTGTTTATCTAGCCTCCACCGTGCGCTACTCCACCGGCTACTATTCAACCACCCCTCCACCGTCTACTATTCATCCAGCCCTCCACACCACGGGGTCCTGTTCAACCACCCCTCCACGGGCACCCCTCCACCGTCTACTATTCATCCAGCCCTCCACACCACGGGGTCCTGTTCATCCAGAGGCAACAACACTGCTCACTGTTCATCCAACCCCCCCCCCCCCCGACGCTCACTGTTCATCCAACCGATCGGCTTTAGTTAGCAGAAGTAGCGAATGAATCGCTCTATCGGGTTTAGTTAACAGCCATCAATCGATCGCTCGGGTTCAGTAACGTATAGCCTGCAGTGCAATCGCTCGGGTTCAGTTAGAGCCCAACGCCTCGCTCGGGTTCAGTTAGAGCCAACGCCTCACACACACGCGCGTACGTGTATGAGAGAAACGCGCATCGCTCGGCCCCCGACCTCCCACCATCACCGGCAACTCCCCAAATTTTCCTCCCCCTCGCTTCTACCATGGTTTTTTCTGTTATGGACGGCCCAAAGAATGTCATGCAGCTGCGTCTCCAGCCTGCCCAGGACGAAAAGCCCATTTTCTGTCTTGATTTTTTGTCATAGAAGTAGGAGCGCACCACATCTATGATGATACCGGGTTTTGTCACAATTATCGTTGTAGAAGTGTCATATGTATGACAGAAAAAAAATTCGTTCGGCCCAAAATGTCACGGATGTGTCTTTTTTTTGTAGTGTCTCCTCGCCGGCCGTCGCCTCCCAGTCACGCTCCGGCCATGGATCCGGCCGAGATCCCTCCTCGGGCGCCCCCCCCCCCCCCCCCCCCGTCCTCTCCAGTCGCCTCCTCGCATCGGCCGGCCTCCTCCACGCCAACTCCGGCGAGTTCCGTCGGCGTGCCTCGAAAACCGTGCCGAGCTAACCCTAGATCTGGAGGGTGAGATATTCCTCTAAGTCATTTTCTTTAATATTTTATGCCTTGTTCATCATGCCATAACCCCATGACCGTAACTCCGTTTCATGCGCATGATATATCAAGATGTTCATTGGGAGATGCTCTTCATTTCATTCCATTGTGGCATGCTTGTTTGAGTTCATCTTCGTTCCCTAATCATTGATGCAAGAGTGCTATAAAATGTTTACTCCTGTTACTTAGCAGATTATGATGTTTTGTCATTTTTGTCACATTTGATGTGTGCTTCATATGGGCATGAGATCTACATGTGTTTTGAACTATGTCATGCCATATTTACAGTGGAGTTTGTCTTGCATTTTAGTGATCAATGTGGTGACTATCACAAGCATGCAAAGTAGCCGTCATGATATTGCTGATTTCAGGGTCTTAGGATTTTGCTAAGTCTTTTGCCTGCTGTTATTTTGATGCCATGTAAATATGATGCTACAGTGAGATCCATGCTTGTTTTGAGTATCTTCAGTAAGGGTGTTTTGAACATATGGTTATGCTCTATCCATCCGTGCCCCTGTTTGCAATTGTGGATTGCCCTAGCATGTCTTAATCTTGTTCTACTTTTGCTAGAAAATGTTCCTCCCAGATTGTTTACATGTTAATCAATTTTGCCATGGTTGTTACTAGTGATCCATGCATGCTATGAACTTGCTCTTGCCATGGTTAGCTTCACGAACATGTCATCTTGATGTTGGTATGTTTGTTTTGACATGCAATGCTTTGTGGTGAGTGGTTTGAGCTTGCAAAGTTGCCTTCATAATTCTGTTTATGCCATGCTCTGTTTTTCTGCCAAGTCTGGACCTGTTAATAAAACTTGCTATGTTTACATGGGTGCCATCATATCTTCTGTGCCTTTTTGGCTCATGATCAGTAAGGTAATTTTGTTCTATTTATTTAGTAGAATCATGCCATCCCTTTGTTTGCTATGATATGTTTAGGTAGCTTGTTGGTTGCTTACTCTAAACATGGCTTCCTGATGTTATTTCTGGCATGTTACTAATTTCTCTAAGTCTGGGAAACTGATATCTTTTGCACTTTTGCCATGCTTGTTTGAACCTGTTCTATTGTGATTTAGCCGTAGCTCAGTGTTCATGTTTTGTCATGCATATTGAGTACATCACTGCCTTATGCTTTGTTGCTATGTTGGGGTGAAGTAGCTTAGTTTCTTGTTGCATTCTAGATGGCATCGTGCTGTTAATCGCGGAATTGTGCCATTCTTGTTTTGCTTGCCATTTGCAAACCGTGCGTCCGATTCCGGTGATCTTTATATCGATTTCGACCGAAATCATCTCATCTTTCCAGCGGAACACATGGTTTGCCAAGTTTATGCCTTGATCAATCTTTTCCTTCCGGAGCACGCATATGCATTGCATATCATGTCTTGCATATCATGCCATGCTTTGCATCGTGTTGTTTGTGCATTGCACCGTGTTTGATTATTGGTCCTTTGCTTGTGTTCTTGCTTTGGGTAGAGCCGGGAGATGAGTACGTGATCAAGGAACCTGTTGAGTACGCTAACGAGGATCAAGCTTTCGGCAACTCTGAGAACTTTGCAGGCAAGATGACCATACCCTCGAAATCACTTCTATCTTTGCTTGCTAGTTGTTCGCTCTATTGCTATGCCACGATGCCTACCACTTGCTATATCATGCCTCACATATTGCCATGTCAAGCCTCTAACCCACCTTTCCTAGCAAACCATTGTTTGGCTATGTTACCGCTTTTGCTCAGCCCCTCTTATTGCATTGCTAGTTGCAAGTGAAGATGAAGTTTGTTCCATGTTAGAACATGGATGTTGTTGGGATATCATTATTAAATATTGTTTACTTTAATGCATCTATATACTTGGTAAAGGGTGGATGGGAATTTGCCTCACCACCACCTACCTTTTCCCTTGGGAGTCGCACTCTCGAGGGTCATCTTTATTTTAACCCCCCCGGGCGAGTGATTCTCTAAGTGTTGGTCCGAACCGAGCCGCCTACGGGGCCACCTCGGGGAAACTCGAGGGCTGGTTTTACTCGTAGCCTGTCTCATCTGGTGTTGCCCTGAGAATGAGATACGTGTGACTCCTATCGGGATTATCGGCACATCAGGTGGCTTTGCTGGTCTTGTTTTACCATTGTCCAAATGTCTTGTAACCAGGATTCCGAGTCTGATCGGGTCTTCCTGGGAGAAGGAATATCCTTTGTTGACCGTGAGAGCTTATGATGGGCTAAGTTGGGACACCCTGCAAGGTTTGAACTTTCGAAAGCCGTGCCCGCGGTTATGTGGCAGATGGGAATTTGTTAATGTCCGGTTGTAGAGAACTTGAAACTTAACTTAATTAAAATGCATCAACTGCGTGCGTAGCCGTGATGGTCTCTTTCCGGCGGAGTCCGGGAAGTGTACACGGTACTTGTGTTATGCTTGAATGTAAGTAGTTTCAGGATCACTTCTTGATCACTTCTAGTTCACGACCGTTGCGTTGCTTCTCTTCTCGCTCTTATTTGCATAAGTTAGCCACCATATATGCTTACTGCTTGCTGCAGCTCCACCTCGCTACCCTTCCCTACCCATAAGCTTAAATAGTCTTGATCTCACGGGTGTGAGATTGCTGAGTCCTCGTGGCTCACAGATACTTCCAAACAGTTGCAGGTGCCGATGATGCCAGTGCAGGTGACGCAACCCAGCTCAAGTGGGAGCTTGATGATGGTCTTGTTTGTTGTGTTGTTTTGTTTTCGATTGATCAGTAGTGGAGCCCAGTTGGGACGATTGGGGATCTAGCATTTGGGGTTGTCTCCTTTTATTTTTGTACCGTAGTCGGACCTTGATTGTATTCTGTATGATGTATGTTTCACTTGTATTTGTGTGAAGTGGCGATTGTAAGCCAACTCTTTATCCCTTCCTCATTCAGTACATGGGATTGTGTGAAGATTACCCCTCTTCCGACAAACCTACCATGCGGCTATGCCTATAATTCGTGCCCCGACACATGGGAGATATAGCCGCACTGTGGGTGTTACAAGTTGGTAATCAGAGCCTTCCCCGACTTAGGAGCCCCCTGCTTGATCGAATCGCTGATGTTGTTGAGTCTAGAAAAAAATGTTTTGAGTCTTAGGATTATATATATTGGAGAGTAGGATTCTTTTTACTCCTCAGTACCTTCGTCGATCTAGTGAGGCCTCCTAACATAGAGTTTTTACTCTTCTCTCCTCAAATTTCACTAAAAAAAATTTAGGATCACGCGGGTATCTTGGAATCGTTCCGATGGTTTTGTGACGAGAACAATGTTCTTGGTGCCTCCTGACATTTAGGGGTTGTGGCAGTGTCCCGGGCAGTTGAGATCCGAGGTGTTGTCGTCACAATTTTATTGTTGCAGTTCTGGAATACCTGAGTTCGCCGACATCGAAAATCTCTTTTATGTAGTTGTTTTTGAGATAACCTCGACGCCACCCAGTACTGGGGCGGGAGTTCGGGAGTATTGCCATAACTCGTATAACGGATGCTTTTTGAAGGTTGAGGTACACGATTTCTGAAGGTTTCTGGGTTATTTGTTGAAAGATGGATATAGCTGGATGCAGGAATTATTAGTTTGGGTGAGATATTATGCTTCCCCTGTATCCCCAACACCTGATTGCATAACCAAAATGTTCTGGGAGTTTATAAGTGGGAATTCAAGTATCACGTAGGAATTCTTTCCAACAGACACATGATATGATATGGGATCTATCATATGTTTGTTCCGTCTTATTCTACAAGCCAATCCTTTGTTTTGTTTTGGTTTGTGGTATTAGAGTTGTATCAATGTCAAATGTGGATTCCATACCTTTCCTAAGAGGTGTTCTCATACTCCTATGTGAATACCAATCCTTCATGATAATTGAGATTGTCATGTCAATCCTTTTCAACCGGTGTGTTTTCTCTTCAAGTGGATTCGATTATTTTGACATCTACAAGATCACCTCTCGGTTTTTCCCAATGTTGTTCATTTCATCTGTCTCCAAGTTGCCTTGTTTTCCCACCCACCCACCCCTTTTCCTTCAAGGACTCGGATTTCTGAATCAAGTATCCATCTTATGGGTGTGAAGTTTGTTCATTCTTTTCCATCAATGTTCTTATCCGGTGATTCTCAGGAAAATACTAACGAAGCTTCAAGTGTTTTATTCTTCGTTCTTTTCTACTCCCGTGGATTGAATTTAAGCTTTGTCGAGCATATCCTCTCCTCATTTCAAATACTTTTCTTATGCCGGTGCACTTGTTAATTATTCACCTCTCGTTTTCCATTTGTTCCATTGTGCTGAAGATATCTCAGAAGATTTGTGTCTCCTTTATCAATCTGTTCAAGATATCTCGAGGTTGTTATCTCTTTTGAGCCATTTAATTCAACCGGCGCATTATCCCTTTCAAATCGTCAATAGTATTTCTCTTGAGTGGGCCCTAACCCACATGTCTTTTCCCAAGATCTTACCTGACTCTTCTAATTTTTCCGGAGTTATTTTCAAATTCATTTCAAAGTTTGATGTAAGAATGAATTGTCATCAGTCAAATGTCTTTCTCCAAGATCTTTCAAATTATTTTCATTGTTTGTTCAACCTTTCTAATTTTCATCCCGGAGTATCTCAACAATTCATGGTGGTGTTTCTTATCGTCATTCTCAACATTTGAAGACCGAAGAAGAGTTTTTCCTCCAAATCTTATCCGTTCTCTCAGAGATGCAAAGTTCAACCTTGCTACCATCCTCTCATATTTTTTTGATTGTGAGAATTCTTTTCACCCATTCGGAACATTTCATGAGTTGATTCCATTTCTTTCCTCCGAAGGCCATCTTTTCAAATATTACTCATTCTTAGCTTTCAGCTCTCATTCTCCATATCTTACCGGTGCATCATTCAAGTATTCGCTAATCAGCTTGGGATCATTCGTTCACTTGCATCTAAATTCTCTCAAGTATCTTCGTTCATTTTCTAATTCTTCCTGGTGATTCGTTCTCTTTTCTTCATTCGTTTTCAATTCTTACGGTGGAACATTCAATATTTATTTTCCTTGATTATCATATCAATTCATTCGTTGCTTCCAAATCCTACCGGTGGTTCATTGAGTTTAAATTGGTGAAGGATTAGCATAATGTAATTCTTATTCTTGTTTCATCCAAGTGATCAATTCCTTATTCCGGAGGTTCATAAAATATTATCGGTTTCAATTGATTCATCTTTTCTTCCCCGGAGTTCCAGCCTCTCTAAATTATATCATCACAAAGATCCATCCAATCATTGCCAGGCTTCAATCTTATTATTTTCATCCTTCACTTCTTTGGATCATTCTTTTATTACCGGAGTTCTTCATGGAGGTTCTACATGAGGGTTCAACAAGGATTTAATTCCTTCTCGAAGTGCTCATCAAGATTCTTTTCAGAGGATCTCAAGTATTCTTCATCTTGCATTCCGAAGTACAGTTCCTTATACCTTATCTTTTCAGGTGGTGTTATGTCATTATTGACAATTTCCCTTCGTGTTTCATGATTCGCAAGTTGTTAAGAATGAGATATTTAAACCCACCAATCACTTCATTGGAGTTCTCTTGGGTGATATTTCACCTAAAGTTTTCCCTAAGGATTGTTACTATTTATGGTGCTTATAAATGATCCAAGTTCTTCATTTATCCTCCCGGTTAAATAAGTTTCTCGTCTCATTGTTCATATCAATTCAATCTATCGTTTCCGTTAGTGGCAGAATTTCACCTCAGTTTTGAGATGTTTTTCATAATCCCACAACAAGCTTACTCTTTTCGTTGTTGGTTTTCCAACCACTCCGTTCGTCCCTTCTCCTAAGGATGCCTTTTCAAGCTCTTTTATGGCAAAAGTGGGCATTTTCTTCTCCATTCTTTCATTCCAATGATCTATCTTCTATTCTCTCTTCCGGAGGCATTGTGATGTTGCTCTCTTCACTCATCATCTCGAATTGTGAGAATCGTGTTCTTTTCATGCTTATCCATTTAACCGGACTGTGGTGTCCTCTGCTCAAGTTCTTTTCAACTTATCAAGTCTTGCATCTCTTTTCAACCGGGGTGCTGTCCGAATTTGTTCTTCCTTGTTCCTCTTTTCTAACGGAGTGTTTTCAATTTCGACCATCTCCGTTGTATTCTTTTCTCGAAATTGTTTTACCTCTCAAGGTTCTTTGGTTTCACTCGTTTGTCAAAGAAGTAGCTTAGTTTTACCTCTTGTCTTCCTCTTCTATTTCCCTCCGGTACCATCCTAGATCTCGGGACGAGATCCTCTCGTAGTGGTGGAGTGTTGTAACGCCCCGGATACAACTTTCCATATTTGTAACTCCGACTCTTGCCTTTTCCGGAGAGGTGTTGTGAGATTCCCTTCGTGGTTGGGTTTTTGTCTTTGTTTTGCTTTTGTTCATGTCATGCATTTCATATCATGTCATCATGTGCATCGCATTTGCATTCGTGTTCGTCTCATGCATCTGAGCATTTTCCCCGTTGTCCGTTTTGCAATCCGACACTCCTACTTGCACCGGCGCACCCCTCTTGTCTTTTTTCGTGAGAGGGTGTTGAACGTTCTCGGAATGGACCGAGATTTGCCAAGTGGCCTTGGTACACCACCGGTAGACCGCCTATCAAATTTCGTCCCATTTGGAGTCCGTTTGATACTCCAATGGTTAACCGGGTAACCGCAACGACCTTGTGTGTGTTGCAGCCCAACACCCCTCCGAAACGGCCCAACCACCCATCTAAACCTCTTCCATGTCCCCCGTCGTCGGATCACGATCGTGTGGGCGAAAACTACACCTCATTTGGACACTCCCACCTCCTTCTACCTATAAATATGTGCCCCTCTCCGAAATTCATGGTCAAACCCTAGCTATCTTCATCCTCGTGCCGCCGGACACGTCCACCCTCACGCCCGGACGTGTCCGCCACCGGCTCTGCCCAATCGGGAGCCGCCACCTGTCCGCGCTGCGCTGCACTTCGCCACCCGCGCGCGCCGCACTCCGCCGCCTCGCAGGCCTTCCCCGCCGCCTCCTCGTGCCACGCGCTGCCACCGCCATACGCCGCCTCGCCACCGTCGAGCTTCGCTGGCCGCCGCCGTCCACCACCCGGGCGGGAGCTCTCCTCGCCAGCCGTCGCCTCCCGGTCGCGCTTCGGCCACAGATCTGGCCGAGATCCCTCCTCCGGCACCCCCCCGTCCTCTCCGGTCCGCCTCCTCACGTCGTCCAGCGTCCTCCACGCCAACTCCGGCAAGTTTCTCTGGCATGCCTCAAAAACCATGCTGAGCAAACCCTAGATCCGGAGGGTGAGATATTCCTCTAAGTCATTTTCTATAATATTTTATGCCCTATTCATCATGTCATAACTCCATGACCGTAGCTCCATTTCATGCACATGATATATCAAAATGTTCATTGGGAGATGCTCTTCATTTCATTCCATTGTGGAATGCTCGTTTGAGTTCATATTGGTGCCCTAAGCATTGATGCAAGAGTGCTATAATTTTTTTACTTCTGTTACTTAGCAGATTATGATGTTTTGTCATTTTTGTCACATTTGATGTCTGCTTCATATGTGCATGAGCTCTACATGTGTTTTGAACTATGTCATGCCATATTTATAGTGGAGTTTGTCTTGTTTTTTAGTGATCAATGTGGTTAGTAGCACAAGCATGCAAAGTAGCCCTCATGATATTGCTGATTTCAGGGTCTTAGGATTTTGCTAAGTCTTTTGCCTGCTGTTATTTTGATGTCATGTAAACATGATGCTACAGTGAGATCCTTGCTTGTTTTGAGTATCTTCAGTAAGGGTGCTTTGAACATATGGTTATGCTCTATCCAGCCATGTCCCTGTTTGCAATTGTGGATTTCCCTAGCATGTCTTAATCTTGCTCTACTTTTGCTATAAAATGTTCCTGGAAGATTGTTTACATGTTAATCAATTTTTCCATGGTTGTTTCTAGTGATCCATGCATGCTATGAACTTGCTCTTGCCATGGTTAGCTTCATGAACATGTCATCTTGCTGTTGGTATGTTTTTTTTGATGCAATGCTTTGCGGTGAGTGGTTTGAGCTCGCAAAGTTTCCTTCATAATTCTGTTTATGTCGTGTTCTGTTTTTCTGCTAAGTCTGAACCTGTTAATTAAACTTGCTATGTTTAGATGGGTGCCATCATATCTTCTGTGCCTTTTTGGCTCATTATCAGTAAGGGACTTTCGTTCTATTTATTTAGTAGAATCATGCCATCCCTTTGTTTGCTATGATATGTTTAGGTAGCTTGTTGGTTGCTTACTCTAAACATGGCTTCCTGATGTTATTTCTGGCATGTTACTAATTTCTCTAAGTCTGGGAAGCTGATATCTTTTGCACTTTTGCCATGCTTGTTTGAACCTGTTCTTTTGTGATTTAGCCGTAGCTCAGTGTTCATGTTTTGTCATGCATCTTATGTACATCACTGCCTTATGCTTTGTTGCTATGTTGGGGTGAAGTATCTTAGTTTCTTGTTGCATTCTAGATGGCATCGTGCTGTTAATCGCGGAATTGTGCCATTCTTGTTTTGCTTGCCATTTGCAAACCGTGCATCCGATTGCGGTGATCTTTATATCTATTTCGACTAAAATCATCTCATGTTTCCAGCGGCACACTTGGTTTGCCTAGTTTATGCCTTGATCAATATTTTCCTTCTGGAGCACGCATATGCATTGCATATCATGCCATGTTTTGCATCGTGTTGTTTGTGCATTGCACCGTGTTTGATTGTTGGTCCTTTGCTTGTGTTCTTGCTTTGGGTAGAGCCGGGAGACGAGTACATGATCGAGGAACCTGTTGAGTACGCTAACGAGGATCAAGCTTTCGTCAACTCTGATAACTTTGAAGGCAAGATGACCATACCCTCGAAATCACTTCTATCTTTGCTTGCTAGTTGTTCGCTCTATTGCTATGCCGCGATACCTACCACTTGCTATATCATGCCTCCAATATTGCCATGTCAAGCCTCTAACCCACCTTTCCTAGCAAACCGTGGTTTGTCTATGATACCGCTTTTGCTCAGCCCCTCTTATAGCGTTGCTAGTTGCGGGTGAAGATGAAGTTTGTTCCATGTTGGAACATGGATATTGTTGGGATATCATTATTATATATTGTTTACTTTAATGCATCTATATACTTGGTAAGGGTGGAAGGCTCGGCCTTATGCCTGGTGTTTTGTTCTACTCTTGCCGCCCTAGTTTCCGTCATACCGGTGTTATGTTCCTTGATTTTGCGTTCCTCACGTGGTTGGGTCTTATGGGAACCCCTTGACAGTTTGCTTTGAATAAAACTCCTCCAGCAAGGCCCAACCTTGGTTTCACCATTTGCCTCACCACCACCTACATTTCCCCTTGGGAGTCGCGCTCTCGAGGGTCATCTTTATTTTAACCCCCCCCCCCCCCATGTGTCAGTGCTTCTCCAAGTCTTGGTCCGAACCGAGCCGCCTGCGGGGCCACCTCGGGGAAACTCGAGGGCTGGTTTTACTCGTAGCCTGTCTCATCCGGTGTTGCCCTGAGAACGAGATACGTGCGACTCCTATCAAGATTGTTGGCACATCGGGTGGCTTCGCTGGTCTTGTTTTACCATTGTCGAAATGTCTTGTAACCGGGATTCCGAGTCTGATCGGGTCTTGCTGGGAGAAGGAATATCCTTCGTTGACCGTGAGAGCATGTGATGGGCTAAGTTGGGACACCCCTGCAGGGTTTGAACTTTTGAAAGCCGTCCCCGCGGTTATGTGGTAGATGGGAATTTGTTAATGTCCGGTTGTAGAGAACTGGAAAGTTAACTTAATTAAAATGCATCAACCGCGTGTGTAGCCATGATGGTCTCTTCCCGGCGGAGTCCGGGAAGTGAACATGGTTCTTGTGTTATGCTTGAACGTAAGTAGTTTCAGGATCACTTCCTGATCACTTCTAGTTCACGACCGTTGCGTTGCTTCTCTTCTCGCTCTTATTTGCGTAAGTTAGCCACCATATATGCTTAGTGCTTGCTGCAGCTCCACCTCACTACCCTTTCCTACCCATAAGCTTAAATAGTCTTGATCTCGCGGGTGTGTGATTGTTGAGTACTCGTGGCTCACAGATACTTCCAAACAGTTGCAGGTGCCGATGATGCCAATGCAGGTGACGCAACCCAGCTCAAGTGGGAGCTCGATGAAGATCTTGTTCGTTGTGTTGTTTTTTTCCGAATGATCAGTAGTGGAGCCCAGTTGGGACGATCGGGGATCTTGCATTTGGGGTTGTCTTCTTTTATTTTGGTTTCGTAGTCGGACCTTGATTGTATTCTCGATGATGTATGTTTAACTTGTATTTGTGTGAAGTGGCGATTGTAAGCCAACTCTTTATCCCTTTCTTATTCAGTACATGGGATTTTGTGAATATTACCCCTCTTGCGACAAACTTACCATGCGGCTACCTCTAAGTCGTGCCCCGACACGTGGGAGATATAGCCGCCTTGTGGGTGCTACAATAGTAGCCTTAACCCGCTCTATGAGTGATGCCTAGTGTAGAGGCCAACTACACGGGCTCAATCACATTGGAAGTGGTCTTCGGCTCGCCAGACAACTTCCGCAGTGAAGACTTGACCTTCAATATCGTCCCCTTCCGCAGTGGCTACCACGCACTGCTCGGACGAACCGCGTTCGCTCGTTTCAATGCAGTCCCACACTACACCTATCTCAAACTCAAGATGCCCGAAACACGCGGTGTTATAACAGTGAATGGAAACATGGAACGCTCCCTCCGCACCGAGGAGCACACCGCGGTCCTGGAAGTGGAAGTATAGGGTGGCCTCACCAACCCAGCTATTACGTTGGCGGCCAAGTCCTCAAACATGTAAGACCCTCGATGCGGCTATATCTCCTACGTGTCGAGGCACGACTTAGAGGCATATCCGCATTGAAAGCAATGTCGCAAGTTAGGCAATCTTCACAACATCCCATGTAATATAGATAATAAAAGGGGAGATACATAGTTGGCTTACACTCGCCACATCAAACAAAGTACATAAATAGCATTACATCATCCAATCACTCATGGCCCGACTACGGCGCCAAAATAAAAGATCAACCAAACATGCGACACGGTCCCGACCGCCCCAACTGGGCACCACTACTGATCATCAGGGAAAGACACATAGTAACGGCGTGAATCCTTGTCGAACTCCCACTTGAGCTCAAGAGCGTCATATGGAACGGAGTCATCAGGCCCTATATCTGGTTTGGAAGTAATCTGTGAGCCATAGGGACTCAGCAATCTCGCACCCTCGCGATCAAGACTATTTAAGCTTAAAGGTAAGACAAGGTAATATGTGGAGCTGCAGCAAGCGACTAGCATATATGGTGGCTAACCTATTCGCAAGAGAGAGCGAGAAGAGAAGGCAAAGCGCGAACGAAAAACTAGAGAACAACCTGCGGCAGGTATTACTCCAACACCGTGTTCACTTCCCGGACTCCACCGAGAAGAGACCATCACGGTAACTCACACAGTTGATTCATTTTAATTACGTTAAGGTTCAAGTTATCTACAACCGAACATTAACAAATCCCCATCTGCCCATAACCGCGGGCACGGCTTTCGAAAGTTCAAATCCCTGCAGGTTAGTCCCAACTTAGCCCATGACAAGCTCTCACGGTCAACAAAGGAATATACCTTCTCCCTAGACATTCCGATCAGACTCGGTATCCCGGTTCTACAAGACACTTCGATAAGTTAAAACAAATCCAGCAACACCGCCTGAATGTGCAGACAAATCCCGATGGTAGTTGCACATATCTCGTTCTCAGGGCACACTCAGATGAGCGCTCCATACAACTAAAACCAAACCTCGAGTTTCCCCGAGGGGGCGCTGCACAGGACTCTAGTTTGGAACAACACTCAGAGGAGCACTGGCCCGGGGGGGGGGGTTAAATAAGATGACCCTCGGGCTCTGGAAACCCAAGGGAAAAAGAGGCTAGGTGGCAAATGGTAAAGCCAAGGTTGGGCATTGCTGGAAAACCTTTATTCAAGGCGAACTATCAAGGGGTTCCCATTATCACCCAACCACGTAAGGAACACAAAAATCCAGGAACATAACACCGATATGACGGAAACTAGGGCGGCAAGAGTGGCACAAAAACACTAGGCAAAAGGCCGAGCCTTCCACCCTTTACCAAGTATATAGATGCATTAAGATAACAAGGCAATATAATGGTATCCCAACAAGTAAATAATGTTCCAACAAGGAACGGTCTCCAATCTTCACCTGCAACTAGCAACGCTATAAGAGGGGCTGAGCAAAGCGGTAACATAGCCAATCAACGGTTTGCTAGGACATGGTGGGTTAGAGTTTTGACATGGAAATTTGGGAGGCATGATAAGCAAGTGGTAGGCATCGTAGCATAGGCATAGCAAAAGAGCGAGCATCTAGCAAAGCAAAGATAGAAGTGATTTCGAGGGTATGATCATCTTGCCTGCAAAGTTGTCAGAGTTGACTGGGTCCTTGAAAGACAACTCAACGGGCTCCTCGTTAGCGAACTCGTCTCCCGGCTCTACCCAAACAAGACAAACAAGCAAACGGAACACAATCAATCATGTGCAAACTCAAACAACAAGATGCAAACATGGTATGCTATTCGGGATGCGATATGTGATGCATATGCAAGATTTGACAAGGAATGAATGAACCTGGCCTCAGCTTGGAAATCCAAGTGTTCCATTGGAAAGGTGAGATGATTTCTCTTGAAAACGATATAAAGAACGCCGGAATCGGAGTCACGATTTGGAAATGGCAAGCAATTCAAATATGGCACCGGTCTGGGATATACAGCAAGTAGCCATCTAAATGCAACAAGATGAACATGCTACAGCACTCAAACATGACAACAAAATACATGGAAGGGATCCATTCATGATGCTCAACAAAAGATGAACACTGAGCTATGGCCAATTCATCCATTAACAGGTTCAAACAAGCATGGCAAAAGTGCAATTGGTAAACATATCTCAGACTTAGTGAAATTAACACTTGTCTGGAATTTCAGATCAGGTAGCACACTTTGGAGCATGAAAACTATATGCTACAGGGCCTGAACATGGCAAAGTAAATCATGACATGGAGCTACTTAAAGAGCTTAAGAAAAGTCCCTTAGTGACCTTGAGCCAAAAGGGATCAGAAAATACCTTTGCAAGCATGTGAACATGGCAAAACATAATCAGATCACAGACTTGGTGAAAACTGGAGCATGCAAAAACAGATATCAAGTAGACATGTTTACGAGCTCGATGCACTCACTACAGAGCAAGTCATGACAATCTAAGCATACACACATCAATAATAAACATAATACAAGCTAGACATGGCAAGAACAATAACATAGCATGCACGGCTCAACTACAACACCCTCGGCAAAATCGCTAACAAGTAGACAATCTTCCTAGATTCACGAAATAGCAAAAGTAGAGCTCGATTGACTCAAGCTATGGTGCTCCATAATTCCAAACAAAGACATGGATGGATAGATCACTACAAGATTAACAAATCATCCTTACTAAACATCCTCAAAAGAGGCACGGATCACTAGGAAACAACATGAACATCTGGCATATTGATAAAATCAGTCCAAGGACTTAATGGAATTACTAAGTCCCTGAAATCAGCATTAACGAATGCACCACTTTGCAAGCTTGTTCTAGTCGCCACACACATCACAAAAATACATGGGTTGCACCTCTTGAAAGATGGCAAAGCATATAACAAAACACATGTAGAGCTCAGGGGCATATCATGCACACATTAATCATGGCAAAAATGACAAATATCTAATTGGAGCAGCAGATCTGACAATTATCTCAAATGGCATTCTTCCAACAGCATTCCGGGCATCAATATGAGCTCAAATGAAAATGATGCAATGAGATGAAATGATGCACTCTCTGAGATGAACATTTTGATATGCTATATGCCCAAAACGGAGTTACGAATGCGGAGATACAACATGATGAAAAATGCAAAATAGTTAGGGTTCGGGGCAAAAGTCAACCGAAGCAAATTCTAGATCCAGATCCGCACGCTTCCCGAGGCGGCAGCGGATCTCGCCGGAATCCCTGTAGACGACGGCGGTGGTGGGCGAGGAAGGAGTGACCGGAGCTGCGGGCGGTGGCCGGGCCTACACCGGCGACAAGGTGGACGGCGGAGGCGGGGTCCGGCCGCGGCAGGAGTCGGCGATGTGGCGGCGGGCGGCGAGGCGCGCGGGGCGGGGTGGCGCGCTGGAGTAGAGGAACCGCGGCGGAGAGGCGAGGACACGGCGGCGTCGGGCGACCGGCGCCGGGAGAGGCGGCGGCGCTAGCGAGCGCGGGGCGCGGCCCGGGTTGCGCGGGGAGAGGGCCGTCCTCGGGCCGGCGGGCCTCGGCGGCGGCGAGGGCTGGAGCCACCACGTGGCGCGAGCGGGTTGGCGCGGAGGCGGGGGAGATGATTGTTTTTAGGGTTTGGGGTGGAGAGGATCCGGGATTTCGAAAGGGGAGGTATATATATAGGCATAGAGGGAGTTAGGAGTGTCCAAATGAGGTGCGGGTTTCGGCCACACGATCGTGATCGAACGCTCTAGATGATGGAGAGGGATTTGGTGGGTTTTGGTCCAAATTGGAAGGGTGTTGGGCTGCAACACACATGAGGCCTTTTCGGTCCCTCGGTTAACCGTTGGAGCATCAAACGAAGTCCAAATGGTACGAAACATGATAGGCGGTCTACCGGTAGTAAACCAAGACCGCTTGGCAAGTGTCGGTCCAATCCGGAAATGTTTAATCCCCACACACGAAAGAAAGGTAGAAATGACCACCGGAGGAGAACGGAGCACCGGAATGCAAAACGGACAACGGGGAAAATGCTTGAATGTATGAGATGAACATGTATGCAAATGCAATGCACATGATCACATGATATGAGATGCATGACAACGATAACAACACACGGAGACAAAAATCCGAACCCGAGAAAATAAAATAACTTAACGCGGGAAACGACAAGAGTTGGATTACATATTAGGTAAATTACATCCGGGGTGTTACAACACTCCACCACTATGAAAGGATCTCATCCCGAGATCTAGGACTGAAAGAACGCCGGGTACTCAGAACGGAGGTGATCCTCGCGTTCCCAGGTGGCTTCACGGTCGGAATGGTGTGACCACTTGACTTTGAGGAATTTGATTGACTTGTTGCGAGTCTTGCGTTCAGTCTCTTCAAGAATAGCCACGGGTAGCTCACGATAAGAGAGATCTTCTTGGAGCTCAATGTCTTCGAAGTTGACGGTGCGACCAGGAGTCTTGAAGCACTTTCGGAGCTGAGAGACATGGAACATGTCATGCACATTTGCAAAGTTTGAAGGAAGCTCGAGTTGATAGGCGAGATTGCCTCTCCTGCTGACGATCTTGAAAGGTCCCACGTATCTAGGGAAAGGCTTCTCTTTGATACCGAAGCGACGAGTACCTTTCATTCGAGAGACGCGGAGGTAAACATGATCTCCGATCTCTAAAGCCAAATCATGGTGCTTAATATCATAGTATCTCTTTTGGCGGGATTGGGCTGCTTTGAGGTTATCTCGAATGACTTTGCACATTTCCTCTGCCTATGTGATTAAGTCATATCCAAGAAGTTGACGTTCACCGGTTTCAGACCAGTTGAGAGGGGTACGACACTTCCTGCCATAAAGAATTTCGAATGGGGCCTTGCCTGAACTTGCTTGAAAACTGTTGTTGTAGGAGAACTCAGCATATGGAAGACAACCTTCCCACTTCATGCCGAAGGAGATCACACAAGCCCTGAGCATATCTTCAAGAATCTGGTTGACACGCTCGACTTGACCGCTAGTTTGAGAAAGGAAAGCTGTGCTGAAGTGGATGTTAGTGCCCATGGCCTCCTGAAAAGAATCCCAAAACTTGGAGGTGAAGATGCTGCCACGGTCTGAAGAGATCACCTGTGGAATACCGTGCAGAGAAACAATACAAGAGGTATGGAGCTCCGCCAATTGAGCTGCAGTGATAGATTCTTTGATAGGTAGAAAGTGAGCCACTTTAGTGAGTTTGTCGATGACAACGAATATAGCATCATTGCCACGCTTGGACTTTGGAAACCCAGTCACGAAGTCCATCTCAATGTGGTCAAACTTCCATTCTGGAATGGCAAGAGGTTGGAGGAGACCAGCTGGCCTTTGGTGTTCTGCCTTCACTCTTCTGCAGACATCACATTCATTCATGAACTAAGCAATACCGCGCTTCATTCGAGTCCACCAATAAGCCTGCTTGAGGTCCTGATACATCTTCGTGCTCCCAGGGTGGATGGAGAGGAGAGAATTGTGAGCCTCGTTCATGATCACTTTACGAAGGTCACCTTTGGACACAACAATACGATCACCTGGCTCTGATACCAACTTGTAACGCCCTCGATGCGACTATATCTCCTACGTGTCGAGGCACGACTTAGAGGCATAACCGCATTGAAAGCAATGTCGCAAGTTAGGCAATCTTCACAACATCCCATGTAATATAGATAATAAAAGGGGAGATACATACTTGGCTTACACTCGCCACGTCAAACAAAGTACATAAATAGCATAACATCATCCAATCACTCATGGCCCGACTACGGCGCCAAAATAAAAGATCAACCCAACATGCGACACGGTCCCGATCGCCCCAACTGGGCACCACTACTGATCATCAGGGAAAGACACATAGTAACGGCGTGAGTCCTCGTCGAACTCCCATTTGAGCACAAGCGTGTCATCTGGAACGGAGTCATCAGGCCCTGCATCTGGTTTGGAAGTAATCTGTGAGCCACAGGGACTCAGCAATCTCGCACCCTCACGATCAAGACTATTTAAGCTTAAAGGTAAGACAAGGTAATATGTGGAGCTGCAGCAAGCGACTAGCATATATGGTGGCTAACCTGTTCGCAAGAGAGAGTGAGAAGAGAATGCAAAGCACAAACGAAAAACTAGAGAACAACCTGCGGCAGGTATTACTCCAACACCGTGTTCACTTCCTGGACTCTGCCGAGAAGAGACCATCATGGTAACTCACACAGTTGATTCATTTTAATTACGTTAAGGTTCAAGTTATCTACAACCAGACATTAACAAATTCCCATCTACCCACAACCACGAGCACGGCTTTCGAAAGTTCAAATCCCTGCAGGGGAGTCCCAACTTAGCCCATGACAAGCTCTCACAGTCAATGAAGGAATATACCTTCTCCCGAGACATTCCGATCAGACTCGGTATCCCGGTTCTACAAGACACTTCGACAAGTTAAAACAAATCCAGCAACACCGCCCGAATGTGCCGACAAATCCCAGTAGGAGTTGCACATATCTCGTTCTCAGGGCACACTCAGATGAGCGCTCCATACAACTAAAACCTAACCTCGAGTTTCCCCGAGGGGGCGCTGCACAAGACTCTAGTTTGGACCAACACTCAGAGGAGCACTGGCCCGGGGGGGGGGGGTTTAAATAAGATGACCCTCGGGCTCCGGAAACGCAAGGGAAAAAGAGGCTAGGTGGCAAATGGTAAAACCAAGGTTGGGCAATGCTGGAAAAGCTTTATTCAAGGTGAACTATCAAGGGGTCCCCATTATCACCCAACCGCGTAAGGAACGCAAAAATCCGGGAACATAACACCGATATGACGGAAACTAGGGCGGCAAGAGTGGAACAAAACACTAGGCAAAAGGCCGAGCCTTCCACCCTTTACCATGTATATAGATTCATTTAGATAACAAGGCAATATAATGGTATCCCAACAAGTAAATAATGTTCCAACAAGGAACTGTCTCCAATCTTCACCTGCAACTAGCAACGCTATAAGAGGGGCTGAGCAAAGCGATAACATAGCCAATCAACGGTTTGCTAGGACATGGTGGGTTAGAGGTTTGACATGGCAATTTGGGAGGCATGATAAGAAAGTGGTAGGCATCGTAGCATAGGCATAGCAAAAGAGCGAGCATCTAGCAAAGCAAATATAGAAGTGATTTCGAGGGTGTGATCATCTTGCCTGCAAAGTTGTCAGAGTTGACTGGGTCCTCGAAAGCAAACTCAATGGGCTCCTCGTTAGCGAAGTCATCTCCCGGCTCTACCCAAACAAGAAAAACAAGCAAACGTTACACAATCAACCACATGCAAACTCAAACAACAAGATGCAAACATGGTATGCTATGCGGGATGCGATATGTGATGCATATGCAAGATTTGACAAGGAATGAATGAACCTGGCCTCAACATGGAAATCCAAGTGTTCCACTGGACAGGTGAGATGATTTTTCTTGAAAGCGATATAAAGAACGCCGAAATCGGAGTCACGGTTTGAAAATAGCAAGCAATTCAAATATGGCACCGGTCAGCGATATACAGCAAGTAGCCATCTAAATGCAACAAGATGAACATGATAGAGCACTCAAACATGACAAAAAATACATGGCAGGGATCCATTCATGATTCTCAACAAAAGATGAACACTGAGCTACAGCCAATTCATCCATTAATAGGTTCAAACAAGCATGGCAAAAGTGCAATTGGTAAGCAGATTTCAGACTTAGTGAAATTAACACTTGTATGGAATTTCAGATCAGATAGCACACTTTGGAGCATGAAAACTATATGCTACAGGGCCTGAACATGGCAAAGTAAATCATGATATGGAGCTACTCAAAGAGCTTAACAAATGTCCCTTAGTGACCTTGAGCCAAAAGGGATCAGAAAATACTTTTGTAAGCATGTGAACATGGCAAAACATAATCAGATCACAGACTTAGTGAAAACTGGAGCATGCAAAAACAGATATCAAGTAGGCATGTTTATGAGCTCGATGCACTCACTACAGAGCAAGTCATGACAATCTAAGAATACACACATCAATAATAAACATAATACAAGCTAGACATGGCAAGAACAATAACATAGCATGCACAGATCAACTACAACACCCTCGGCAAAATTGGTAACAAGTAGACAATCTACCCAGATTCACGAAATAGCAAAAGTAGAGCTCGATTGACTCAAGCTAGGGTGCTCCATAATTGCAAACAAAGACATGGATGGATAGAGCACTACAAGATTAACAAATCATCCTTACTGATCATCCTCAAAAGAGGCACGGATCACTAGCAAACAACATGAACATATGGCATATTGATAAAATCAGTCCAAGGACTTAGTGGAATTACCAAGTCCCTGAAATCAGCATTAACGAATGCACCACTTTGCAAGCTTGTGCTAGTCGCCACACAAATCACAAAAATACATGGGTTGCACCTCTGGAAAGATGGCAAAGCATATAACAAAACACATATAGAGCTTAGGGGCATATCATGCACACATTAATCAAGGCAAAAATGACAAATATCTAATTGGAGCAGCAGATCTGACAATTATCTCAAATGACATTCTTCCAACACCATTTCGGGCATCAAGATGAGCTCGAATGAAAATGATACAATGAGATGAAATGATGTACTCTCTGAGATGAACATTTTGATATGCTATATGCCCAAAACGGAGCTACAGATGCGGAGATACAACATGATGAAAAACGCAAAATAGTTAGCGTTCGGGGCAAAACTCAACCGAAGCAAATTCTAGATCCAGATCCGCACGCTTCCCGAGGCGGCGGCGGATCTCACCGGAATCCCTGTAGACGACGGCGGCGTTGGGCGAGGAAGGAGTGACCGGAGCTGCGGGTGGTGGCCGGGCCTACACCAGTGACGAGGTGGACGGTGGAGGCGGAGTCCGGCTGCGGCGGGAGTCGGCGATGTGGCGGCGGGCGGTGAGGCACGCGGGGCGGGGCGGCGCGCCGGAGTAGAGGAACCGCGGTGGAGAGGCGAGGACGCGGCAGCGTCGGGCGACCGGCGTCGGGAGAGGCGGCGGTGCTAGCGAGCGCGGGGCACGGCCCGGGTTGCGCGGGGAGAGGGCCGGCCTCGGGCCGGCGGGCCTCGGCGGCGGCGAGGGCTGGAGCCGCCACGTGGCGCCAGCGGGTTGGCGCGGAGGCGGCGGCGGACGCGTATGGCGCTGTCCAGACGTGTCCGGTGGCGGCGGAGATGATTTTTTTTAGGGTTTGGGGTGGAGAGGATCCGAGATTTCGAAAGGGGGAGGTATATATATATATAGGCATAGAGGGAGCTAGGAGTGTCCAAATGAGGTGCGGTTTTCGGCCACACGATCGTGATCGAACGCTCTAGATGATGGAGAGGGATTTGGTGGGTTTTGGGCCAAATTGGAAGGGTGTTGGGCTGCAACACACACGAGGCCTTTTCGGTCCCTCGCTTAACCGTTGGAGCATCAAACGAAGTCCAAATGGTACGAAACTTGACAGTCGGTATACCGGTAGTAAACCAACGCCACTTGGCAAGTCTCGGTCCAATCCGGAAATGTTTAATCCCCACACACGAAAGAAAGGTAGAAATGACCACCGGAGGAGAACGGAGCGCCGGAATGCAAAACGGACAACGGGGAAAATGCTTGAATGCATGAGATGCACACGTATGCAAATGCAATGCACATGATGACATGATATGAGATGCATGACAACGATAACAACAAACGGAGACAAAAACCCGAACCCGAGAAAATAAAATAACTTAACGCCGGAAACGGCAAGAGTTGGATTACATATTAGGTAAATTACGTCCGGGGTGTTACAGAACACTGTCAAACGAGTCTGGATTACCCCACCGTACGACAGTCCAGCTCGGCAGGAGCTCGATTAGCAATTCGACCTCCATCCCATCCCCGACCGAATTGCGGCATACGTACCACGTGTACATAATTACGCACTAAAAATACCATGGGAAAGGATGGAGGCATAATAAGGACAATGTCTGCAATACGGCTACACCCTATCAGGACACTTACATTTCCTTTTTATTTTCTTTTTATTTTTCCAGGTTCCTTACAACCCACACCACCCTTTCGACGGTGCCAAAGCCTCTTTCCGTGGCCTATTATGAAAACATCGGTCGATGTTCTTCTTGAAGGAATATACCAAGGAGAAAAGAAGCATAGACGCGTGCCAGAGTACGTTTCAGGATGCATGCACAACTTCCCCTTGTGTTCGGCATGTAAAATAGCCTTGTTGCTTATTGCACTATTTGTATCAATACGTTTTGATATATCAATTAGACCACAATGGAAACCGTTTTAGCCCAAAACCTACGTGGCATTGGCTTATCTCTTAACATATGTTTCCATGTTTTTTTCTGATTGTCATGTACACCTCGGTATGACCTAAATTGCCAGGGGCTTTATTAAGCCGCATACATCTTTTAAATTCTAAAACAAAGTCCAAAGACTTTCACAGTGCAATTCGGCATCCCGAATATAGCATTATATGCATTGGCTCCGAATCATCTCTTTGGTCAATAGTTGGGTTGCCCGGCTCCTGTGCTTGCTACCCTACGTTCCTTCTGATCGGCTAGGGTAGTAAAGGGAGAACTACTGCGATTGTGTTTCTGGTTCACTCGGACAAACACGTCAGTAGGGAAAGCCGAAAACTGTCTGTCATGATGCGGCGAGAGCTGGTCAGCTATAGGGTGACTAAGTATAAATCTCTTGCCATTTTTCCGCATTACGCGATAGGCTAGCCTCCACCTGACCGGGCATTCACAACACCCAAGTGTTGATAATCGAAAAATACTAGGGGCTGCGCCCGCACTCCCATTATAAAACTCCTATGGGTAAGTGAAGGCGATAAAGCCGTATAGTCCGATTGCCTGGTTCACGCAGTAACACTTCCTTCACGGACCAGTATGTTGGGTCAAGTGTGTATAAGTGTTATCCCGAACACCCTCGTACTACCTACGTGGGGGCTAAAGCCGACGACTGGCCAACTCTCAGATATGAAAAACAGTCGCATACGAGGAGATATTTTAAAATAAAATAAGCAACATATCATACATAAGCCTTGTTTCATGATACAGGATTCGACAACATAGATACAGTCATTCAAAAATGATGTCCTTCTAACATTGGCCCTCTACAATGCGGGGTCCTTTCAGGACATCATGAAAGTACCGCTCTGGCATGCGGTGCTCTTTGCCCCATGTGGTCCCTCGGTTGCAAGCTTGACGGCGTCCATCTTGGCCCACTTCACCTTGACACGGGCGAAGGCCATCCGCGCACCTTCAATACAGACTAACTGCTTCACGGCATCAAGCCGAGGGCAGGCACTGAGCAGCCGCTTCACGAGATCGAAGTAACTACTAGGCATGGGTGTCAGTGTCAAAGCCGGCGGATCTCGGGTAGGGGGTCCTGAACTATGCGTCTAAGGCGTATGGTAACATGAGGCGGGGGACACAATGTTTACCCAGGTTCGGGCCCTCTTAATGGAGGTAATACACTACGTCCTTCTTGATTGATCTTGATGATATGAGTATTACAAGAGTTGATCTACCACGAGATCGTAGAGGCTAAACCCTAGAAGCTAGCCTATGATTATGATTGTTGTTGTCCTACGGACTAAACCCTCCGGTTTATATAGACACCAGAGGGGGCTAGGGTTACACAGAGTCGGTTACAAGGGAGGAGATCTACATATCCGAACTGCCAAGCTTGCCTTCCACGCAAAGGAGAGTCCCAACCGGACACGGGACGAAGTCTTCAATCTTCTATCTTCGTAGTCCAACACTCCAGCCGAAGGATATAGTCTGGCTGTCCGAGGACCCCTTAATCCAGGACTACCTTAGTAGCCCCTGAACCTAGCTTCAATGACGATGAGTCCGGCGCGAAGATTGTCTTCGGCATTGCAAGGCGGGTTCATCCTCCGAATACCCCACAAAAGATTTTTGAACACAAGGATCGTGTCCGGCTCTGCAAAACAAATTCCACATACCACCATAGAGAGTATAATATTTCCACAAATCCAATCTGCTGACAACTTTTCATAACGTGACATCACGCCATGGCCCAGTCATTATTCAAACCGTTTTTCTCAACTAGCTACTACACATATTGCGAGGCGGTTTTCGTGGCACATCTTGTCGAAGCAGAGATCGTGTCCCCTTATCATGGGATTCTCATCAATACGGGTGTGGGTAACCCAACCATGCCATCAATCACGGCGCATGGGGAATAAGCGAATTTACCAGGCAAGTGGGGAGGCGCATAGTTTCTTCCACCCTTATAAAGGGACAAGGATTCCTCCTTTTCACCCACAACTTCTTCTTCCCGATCCATTCCCCCTCGCCCGAGCTCCAGCGCCCGGGCATTCATCCTCTCCGCCCACAAAGGCCTTTCGAAAATGTCCTGATCCGGAGCAGGAGGCAAGTGGATGGCCTCTACCGTCCAGGAGAAGCATATCAAAAAAGCTTCGGGAGGCAGGGTAATTGGCCAAAAAATCGGCCACCGTCTCCCGACAGCGGGACAGATCGTTCCCACTCCAGAATCCCAAGAGAGGGTTGTATTCGTCCCTCACTTTGTCTGTGGACTAGGGTTTCCCCTCCACCCGTTCGTTCGCGGCATCATGTATTATTACGGGATCGATTTTCATGATCTATCCCCCAATAACTTCCTCAACATCTCGACATTCATCATCGTGTGTGAGGCATTTCTCCGCATCTCGCCACACTTCGGCTTATGGCTGAAGATCTTTAATGTGAAGCCCAAGGTGGTGAGCGGCGAGCACGCCGAGTGCGTGGGCACCATGGTGAGAAAGATGCCCAACGTCACGTGGCCAACAAGTGCCTTTAATGATTCCGTCAAAGAGTGGCAACAATAGTGGTTTTGCATTACTGAGCCACGCGGCACGGAATGGGCCACTTCTCCAGAGTTTCGATCCGGAGCCCCTCTGCCCTTACGTCCTAGCCAAAGAAGGGCCTGAGCTGGTCTTCGTCCGACGAACTGTCTATGCTCCAGACGCACGTTAAAGATATGGAAGACAAGAAAATCGAACTTGTCAATGTAGTCCAGGTGATGTTAGTACGCCAGATCCTGCCTTGTCAGCACCGGACTTGCAATCTCTGGGAATTCAATCCGGCCAAGCACCAGACCGTGCGAAAGCTCTTTGGCTCCTCGCGCGAAGACATCTGGAAGGTGCTTTTCAAGTCCGGCAAATTATGGCTGGACTCGGCCGAGGACCACGGGTATCAATTGTCCCGCCCTGCAAGCTCGGTAAGTTTTTACGTGTTTTACCCACATAACCCAAGGGAAATGCTCAATGTGTTTTCCTCAACTCCCCTAGGGCTGGACGAAGAAGGCAGGGCGGATCCACTGTCCGGCCCCGTTGCCCGAAGAACCGGCCAGCCCACTTCTGACGAAGATGTTGGTCCCAGCGCCGTACAAGGCGCCGAAGAAGAAGGCCGAGAAGGAGGCCAAAAAGACCCAGTGCGGGCTTCTTCGCCGCGGCACCTCAGACACAATATCCGAAGGCTCCAACGTCCGTTCTGCCTTCGAAGAGGACAAGGAGGGGGAGGAAGACAAATCCCCAGCGGGGGGAAGAAAGAAGGGGGCGGCCTCCATACACTTGGAGGCCGAGTCGCCTAAAAGGGGAAAAGCTCCTCTTCCAGAAGAGTGCACTGCCGCCACCGACAGCAGCCCGGCTGGGATCCCAGGGCCCATCCCCTGGTGAATTCGTGAGTATAAGATCGGAACACGCTTATGCGTCCAAACTCATCATGGCATAATATTTTAACCTGAGCTATATTTTATGTAGTTAGGAAAGGTCCCGCACCGAACAATCTTCATCAAAGGATTCACTGAGCTCGGATGCTGTATAGAGCGGGACGCCCCCGATGGACCCTTCCCCCAAATATGTGCATAACACCGAGGCTTCGTCCCAGAGGGACCCCGGCCAAGGAGGTGGGGAGATCGTGAAAGCGGTGCCTGGAGGTCAAACTTCGGGGGCCGGAGACATGGGGGAGAAGATTCCCATGGAAGTCGATGGCGGGAGCCATCTTGAATTCGGCTCCCAGGCGGACGCAATTCCGGAGACCAATACGGCTCCAGAATCAAGCAGGAGGCCTCCCTCGCCTGGAGGGGGCATGCCTATTCCACCGGCAATCTCTATCCATCCAGAGGTGCCGGATGTTTTGTTGGCGGCGCTGAAGAATGCCTCCATCGTCGATGAACACCGTGCCCTGATGGGTGCGGTGATTAAGGAGATTCAGTCTGCTGAGAGTGGACTGAATGAAGCCTGTATCAGCCTTATAAGAGGCTTTGAGGTATGTTTTATGAGGTTTCGAAGAGTGTCATAGTATGGATAGTAGCCCCTGATACACTGTTCGGTCAAGAAAGTACCGGACAGAGGATCAATTTTATTTTCGCAGGAAGACTCACTTGATGACATCTATCTCTCTTCTTTTATAAGCAGGCATCTGCAGCGGCTGCTGCCTCTCATGCTGCAGAGGTTTCTGGACTGAATCGAAGTCTGGAGCGGGCCGAAGAAGAACTTAGCCATTTGAAAAGGCAGTTGGAGGATAAAAAAGGTATGCGCAAGCCTTGTTCGCGTTCAGTGCGAACAAATTCTTAGTATGATAACATATGTTCCATTATTTGTGCCAGGGGCGATGACCGAAGTCGAGGCTCTAAGGAGGGCTATTGCCGAGGCCGATGAAAAGGCAGCCGCAGAGCAGGCTCTTCGTGAGAAGCACGAGGCCAGGGTTATTAAAGCTGAGCAGGAGCTTCAAGAGTCTGTGAAGAAATGCGCGACCTTAGAGCAAGGTTTAATGGAGAAAGAATCTGAACTCGCCAGGGCTCATCAGGCCGCGTGCGATGCCCAGGGGGAAACCCTAGGCGCACTGCAGGAGATCCAAGAGGCGAGGACCGTCATGGCAGGTAAGGTTTTTTTCCATGTAAAGCAAGTATTTGAGGAGAAAATCATGTATCTAATTTTGAGTTCAGATTTCTCCAAGGGTATTTATGAAACTGCGCCGCAGCATATCGGATGCCACCCAATTCTACTGAGTCGAAGAAAGGAACACTACTGATAAGCTCTTCTGGTCGCACTATCTGGCACCGAATTATACGGTGCCTTTTGCCGACCAACTGAAATAGTTGATCGAACAGCATAGGGTGGCTGAACTAGCCTTGAAGGATTTGATTATCCGGCTATGGCCTGCCAAGCCGATTCTAGGGAGCTACTTCGGGCTCGTGAAGCGGCTTGTGAGTGTCTGCCCTCGACTTGACGTCATCAAGCGGTCGGTCTGTATAGAGGGTGCGCGAATGGCCTTTGCCCGTGCAAAGGTGCACTGGGGGAAGATGGATGCTGAAAAGCTGATGACCGAGGGACCGCAAGAGTGGAAGGAGCACCGCAAGCCCGAATTATATTATGAAAGTGTCCTAAAAGGATCCTGCCTAGCGGCGGAGCAATGCACCAAGGATATTATATTTCCATGAATACAATCATGTTGTCCTTTGTAATGTTGAACAAGGTCATTTCTATTATTTATTTCCTGTTATATAAAAGTTTATCCTCATGTGCGGCCATTTTATATATTAAACCTGAGAGTTGGCCAGTCGTCGGCTTCTGCCCCCACGTAGGAAGTACGGGGGTGTTCAGGATAAACCTGATCACTCTTTATCCCATTTTTGGGTCCTTCGAAGGAGGTGTTCAGCACAATGAACCAGGCAATCGGACTATAGGGCTTTATCAATCTCACTTAGCCATAGGAGCTTTTTAAAAGGAAGGTAGGGCAGCCCCTGGTGTTCGGAAGACCGTACGAGGGGCTATATAAGCACCTGATCGAAAGAAAAGTCGATCCATCGCATGCTGCATTGTTATGGCATTATGCGGGAGAAATCCTTAGAGATATTACAACCTCTTGAACAGTTGACCAGCTCTCGCCGTATCATGACAGTCAGTTTTCGGCTTTCTCTACTAAGGTGCTCGTCCGGAAGAACAGGGACACAATCGCAGTAGTTCTCCCTGTGCTGCCTTAGCCGATATAGCGGAACGTAAGGCAGCAAAACATGGGAGCCAAGAAAACCCAACGTTTGACCCAAGACATGTATCGGAGCTAATGCATATAATACTATAAGTTCGGAGTGCCGAACTTCCATGAAGGTGTTCGGACTTTATTGCCCTATTATGGGTAAAACGAAGCCCCTGGCATATTTAAAGCATATCACGGTGTACATATGCCACTTGATACAAGAATTTCAATAAGAAATAACAGCAGATAAACGTTATATAAATCCACATGTTGTGTTTGAATAGTACATCGATGCGTGTGAGTACAGGTAATGTGGTAAAAAAGAAATATGACTGTGGAACCTACTGAGACCAGGGGGAAGGAGCTGTGTGCGGATCCGGAGTTGTAACATCCCAAAATTCTAAATTTTGGAATGTTATATTAAATAAATAACTATGATTGTTTGATTGATTGTTGTGTGATTGATTGTGTGAAATTGAGTAGAAATTGAAACTTTTGGAAGTTGCATGAGAGGGAATAAAAGGACGTTCCCAAAACTTTCATCTTGCATTTTACTTGATCTCTATGAATTCAAATTCCTTTCATTACAAAACCCTAGAGTGAAGATAATATGACTTCTTCCATTTAAATAAATGAAAAGTGGTTTGAAAATGATTTGAATTCCATTTGAAATATTTCAAATTTAGAAACTTTAAGCAACTCCATGAGTTCATAAAATGACTTCCTCATATTTGAAGAAAGAGAGTTGGAAGTTTCAAAGAAATGATTTGGAAGTCACTTTGAAGTTATTTGAAACTCATTTTCCATTCGAAGGTGTTTGAAATTCCAAATTCAAATCCTCTTGGAAGTTATTTAATTTTAATTAAAATTATTTTTCTCCTAAAAATAAATAAATGGAAATAAGGGTAAAATGATTCCCTTCATTGGAAAATTAGGAGAAAATAAATTTGAAATCATTTTGCTATTTTAAAAATGATTTTTATTGATTTTAAATGCAATAGTAGCACTGTTTGACTTTTATGAATTTTTGTGGAATTTAGTTGATCTTGAAAAATAGTTCATCTTATTCTTGGTATTGTTATGAACATTTTGGTATATAATATGCCTATGTAGAATTTTTGTTTAATTTCCTTCTGTTGGAGTCTCCTTTCTGAAAAAAACAAATAAACACACACACACACACACGCCAGCCAGCCGGGCCATGGTCTTCGGCCCAAGAGCCAGCGAGCGCACCGAGCCGGCCCAGCAGCGCCCCAGGCCGCCCGCGCTCGCCCGCACCCCTCTTCCCTTGCTCGCTTCAGCCCCTCCCGCTGCTAGGTGGGCCCCACTCCCCAGATCGTCCCCAACCTCCCGCACTTTTCGGGATAAGCATTATCCGCCACGACCCCGAGCCTCTCTCCGCGCCTATAAGAAGCCCTCGATCCCCTCTCTCCGTTCAGCCAATCCGTTCGTCACCACGCCCCTCGCATCGCTCGTTGTAGCCACTTGGATCTCATCGGAGGAGTTCGCCGCCCGTGAGCCACCCCGGCCTCCACCGACTACTTCTTTTTGTTGCCCGGGTCCGCACACGTCGATTTGACACCTTCTTTTGCTTTCTAGGTCGCCGGAGCCGCCGCCCTGACACGCCGCGCTCTCGCCGGAGCACCGGAGCTCCACCGCCAACCTCCGGTCGTCGCTGGCCAGCCCGCCGCCCGCCGACCCCACCAGCACGCCGCCCACACCAGGCCTGACCTCCCTGACCCCTTCGCCGCTGCTGAGGACCGCCGGAGCCGCCGCCCTGTCCGCCGCCCGACGCCCGACGCATGCGCCGCCGTCTCCTGCTCGTCGTCGTCTCTTCAGTAATGCAAACGCCCCCGGTTCGTTTAGTTTTCTTTTATTCTTTTGTTATTGGTTTAGTATTAGATCGGTTAACCGAGGTTTCCTTAAACCGCGGATTTTATTGAAAAAACCGATCGGTTTTTGTTTTAATTAGTCGCCGCTGCTGTTTTACTTATATAGCGACTGTTCTCCGTATAGGCTTCCACGGTGAACGTTGCTCAGCCACCCGCAAGCCGCCACGTGGCCAGGGCCTGTTCGTAATTATTTCTTTCACGGTTAGGTCCATGCAAATTTCAGTTTAGCCCCTAAACTTCGAATGGTTGTATCTTTTCAACCGTAAGTCCAAATTAGATGAAACCAGCGGCAAAATGTTCGTATTCAAACTTCAACTGTCCATATCTCCTAAACCGTAGCTCCGATTAAGTCGATTCTTTTTGCGTTTTGTCACCGTAGCCAAACCCTATCATCTGGATCATTATCACACTAATTTTCACACACTTAGGATTTGTCCATAGTAGTTATACTCGTATGCCTTGTATGCACTATGCTTCACATCACAAATTCTGAACCCCATGTCTATGTTGTGTTGCACTTAGAATATTTTGTGGTAGTTAAGTGTGTTGTATGTTCATTTGGTTTTTCGAAGACTTGTACTTTGCATGTTCTTCTTGGTTCTCTAAAATGATTGCTTATGTGAGTGCAATGTTTTACTTTATAGATTTTCATCAGAGAGTGACAAATAGTTCTATTAAGTAAATTCTGGCAGCGATATAATCTTCATCAACTATTACCAGGCAAGTTCACATTTGACCATTCTTCCAATTACCTATGTTTATATTATGCACTTAGTCCTTTTGAGGTAGGATTGCATGGTAGGATTTATTGTTGCCAGATGGCTATGTCGATACCTAGTAGTTCATTTGAGGTAGGTCTGGTATATACATCATTGTCACCATCGTGTAAGTTTATTTTTGCCTCGCTAAATGTAGACGTGGTTTGGGAAGCGAACATGGCGAGACATGAGTGACAAAGTAGTAATCAGGACCAATACTTGTAAATGAACTACCTGGCCAGTATTTGGTTTGAATGGTGGCGAAGTACAGTGGGAGCATGCATCGTTAGTCCATGGTGGTGCACCACTAGTGGTCGGCCGTCCAGGCCCAAAGAGATCAATCGTATTCTCATGTCTAGAAGCTTACGTGTGCAGCCACAAGCCAATATGGGCTCTAGCATAGTTGAGTAGTTAGTGTGACCCCTTCCGGGATGGGCTAGCAGATGTAGAATGATGTAGGTGTACCGACCTATCCGTGGGTTAAGGGGGAACATTTTCGATAGACTATGTCTCGGTCATCCTGTTCTCAAATGCCAGGCAGTGCGAGAACTTCAAGGGAGGCGATCGAGTCTTGTGGGGAAAAGTGCGCAAACCTCTGCAGAGTGTTAAAACCTAATCGATTAGCCGTGTCCCCGGTTATAGACAACTTGAGCATCTAGTAGTGGAAATGCTGGGAGATCTCATCACTCTTAATTAAACGGTTGGGTTTTAAATGATACTTTGGGAATGTATTGAGTTGGGTTTACCAACTCATCCTATGCTTTACAGTAGTGGTTGAATGATATCTTTTATTCTAGGGAAAAACTAGCTTTATGCAAAAACTAAACTTAGAGCTTTCCACCAGCCAAATTGCATGTACAAATAGGTTCATTATTCTTATGATGTGACTTGCCAGTACATTCAATGTACTGACCTACAGGGCTGCAACGTCTTATGTTGCAGGAATTTTCTACGACGAGTAAGAGTTACGTTGTAGGGTTACGGTCTACACTCAACTTGTCGTTGGCGTTGATGGACTCCACACACTTATGTTTGTTTCCGCTGAGACTTATGAGGTATATATCAGTTTTACGTTATTTATACACATGATTGCACTTTAATATATTCACTGATGTACTGTGTGTGCCAGCATACCGATCCAGGGATGGCACGGATACACAGAGGCTTGACCGTTTAAGGTCGGGTCGCTACAGAGATGGTACCAGAGCACATGTTGACTGTAGGACGTGACCCTAGAAACTAGAAAGCCCTTAGGAAAGGATTTCTCTTAAACTTTATTTTGAAAAAGGTCCTTTATCTCTCTTCTTTTCTAAGCTTTATCAAATCCCTTTTAGTTAGAAAAACCCCGTTCCCTTTGGACCACATAGAGGATGAACTGAAGCCACTCCGAGAACGACAAGATATCAGACTTCACCATACACTAGGAGAGTTGAAGCTACAATAGTCGAAGCCTCCGAAGAATTGAAGAATTTAAAGACACGGAAGAATTCCAAGATTTATATGAACTTTAGAGGACCAAACCCCTGTTGTATACTTACGTTAGATGCGATGTCTGTGAGATGTCATTGTTTGATGTTTTTCCTGACAGCCACAAATAAAACTTATTTTCAAAACTATATTGTGTGTATTGTGTGTATCCCTCTTATCTCATCCTGAAACCCTTGGACCCAATAGATGATGAATGAAGATGGACTTGCATTCTCTGAACCGATCACTCAGTTGGAGGCAGAGCTATGGATTCAAAGCATGGAGAATCATTTCAGGAGCAATTTGGTTGCAAGGAAGTATGAGGTTCAATACGCTCTTCAGTACTTTACAAAAAGTGCTACAACCTGGTGGAAAATGCATCAGGCCATACAAGGATGTAACGGACCAAAAACTTGGGAGGAATTCAAGATGACTTTGCTGCGGTCTCGTCTCATTCAGAATCCCTATGGCAATAAAATGAAGAAACCTTGTGCATGCAAGATTTGTGGTGAGATAGGACATACCCATGAAGAACACAAGGATGGATGCCCTCATTGTGAAGGAAATCACCAAGTTGAAGAATGTCCAACCATGAAGGTTACTTGTTTCTTGTGTGAAGGAACTACGCACTACCCTGCCCGGTGTCATATTTATCCCGAGGTACAAGGAATTACCAAGCAGCGGAAGGAAGGAGTGAAAGAAGCCCTCAGGGAAAGTTTAAGAAAACCGGTGATGAAAGAATATGTTGACGACCCTAATGGAGAAAGCCTAAACCGATTTTACTCCAATGCTTGCTATTCATGTGGAGAAGAAGGACATTTTTCCCTATATTGCATGAAGGAAAACCAAGAGTATCAGGGAGACTTCCCGATAGAAGAAGTGGAGTTTGATTGACATGAGATAGAAGAATTGATCGGAACGAAGAAGTCGAGGAAGAGAAAGAGCATGTATCCCCAGAACAACCCAATTTCTGCAGAGAAGGACCTGCGTCAAATCACTTGTTACAGGTGCAAGGATTTAGGTCATTATGCTAGCAAATGCCCATCAAGGAAGCCAAGAACCCAAGGAGCAAAGATAACCACCAGGAAGCCCCTGGATTTATCTGAAGTCATTTGTTTATACTGCAAAGGAGTAGGACATTTTGCCAGAGAATGTTCAGACCCGAGGAGAGCTTGAGCAGATTAGTTGAGATCTTGATATTGGAATAAAGCATGTAATAAAGTTGGAACACACTTGTATTTTCGTTGGGGATGTTGAGTTGAGTTACGAAATAGAAATTGTAATAGTTCGTAAAGCAATAAAAGTTGAGGTGTTTGGAATCTCATATGAAATGTTATGAATTGTTTGTTGAATGTGAGTGCCTCTCTCATTATCTCACCCAGACTAAAACCTTGAACCCATGGACAAGCTGACCCCAAACTTTTTCCAGAAAACAATCACATTTCACCCAAGGAAATACATACAGTATCCTGAGTACCCCTTCTATCTTATACCTGCAGATGACAACCCTTTACGAGTCTTTTCTCAAGGGCCCGGAAACGATCATGACCCTGGCTAGTGATCAGGATTACCCAAAAATCCTGAAGGACATGATGAAGCATATTCATCTTGAATGAGATGCAGTCTACAAGGGTTATCCTTTCATGGAGAATGGAGTTGAACTTTGGTACGTGGAGGTACACCTCCACCGTGTGAAAGGAGTTTGCCCAAAGACTATGGGACAATACTTTTTCATTTCTCGAGTACCACGAGCAACATTCTTTGACTCTGTTCGTGAAGCTGCTATGGAAGCCATACGTCAGATTGGAGAAATACTAGAAGCAAGACTCCGTCACACTCAGGAATACCTGAGAGAGGTCCATGCCGAGATGATGGAGATGAAGCTCATGGCCACCACAATGAAGCAAAACATCGATGATTTGAAGGATCACATGACACAATTCTAGTGGGACAGAAGTAACTTCAAGAAGGGCAAATGAATAAAGATGGAAGTAATGCTTGACCATACCAAACTATGTGGATGGCAGTTTTTGTAATAGAGTAATTTTGAAATTTGAGTTTTGAATAGTGGTTAAGGATGTAATAAAGGATTTTATACAAAGAGAATATGAATTATGGATGAACCAGTGCATTTTTTTGGCGATACTTGTCTATGTGAACATTTGACCGATGGAAAGGAAAATGTTGCTCCATATAAAGTTGGAGTTTGGACAAATGAGTTAGAGTTTTTTTTTAGTTATGATGGTTACCCCAAGAGTAGGAAGGAATGAAGTGATATTGGATTTAAAGGAGATGTAATGTTGGAATATGGAACAATAGTAGCTCCAAGGATGAGTTAAAGTTATACAAGTGTTGAAGTGGGCCATAACCCACAGGACCTAGGATTTGATAAGGAAACAAGCACAATCTTGTTGAAGAAAAGAATTCTGGGAGAAGCTGTGAGATCATCAGGAGACGTTCCATAGGAGGTTACGTAAACCTGAGAGTTGTGAAGAAACGATAGAGGTTTTGTTTGGCTTGCAGAACCAATGGATTTATCCGGACATAGATCATGGAGAAGAGAAGTTCTGCAATGCTTGTGAGGATGCCCAAGTGTTAGAATACGTGATTCACTATCCGTGTATGTGGTAATTATTCAAGTACGGGATGGATTAGCCCCCATACCAAAGACTTCTATCATGAGCTATCATATGTTGATGGAAATCATAGAGCCTTAAAACCCTAGAATAGCATCGACACGATAAGCCAAAAAACCTTAGAATGGCAGGACGATGGAAACCCTGTACAGGCACCTATTGCTAATCGTAGGTTATGCGGTGAGGTTCAACCCAGACCCATTTCCTGCAGGAGAAACAAAAAAATTGTCGACCACCATGAGGTTTTCGATTGTTGTTTAGCACTGGCGACGACCTGACAGCAAAGAAGACCCAGACTCAGAAGGATCTTATTTGATGCAAGGACTATAGATTTTGAGGAAAAGGCCATGCCCTTACCGGAAGAGCACAAGTGAAGGAGTTATCTCGGAGAATATGAGAAGACTGACGCCGTTAACACCAAGGATGGAGTACATGAGTTTTGTTGGAACCGTAACCATGCTTCTAGGGGTGGTAGCACCCCAGACCTTGTGTTGATGAATGGATTTTCAAGGAAACCCCCCAAACCTAACCTTCTTTTTAGCCTCTCCGAATCTCGAGGACGAGATTCATTTTAAGGGTGGTAGTTTGTAACATCCCAAAATTCTAAATTTTGGAATGTTATATTAAATAAATAACTATGATTCTTTGATTGATTGATTGTGTGAAATTGAGTGGAAATTGAAACTTTTGGAAGTTGCATGAGAGGGAATAAAAGGACGTTCCCAAAACATTCATCTTGCATTTTTCTTGATCTCCATGAATTCAAATTCATTTCATTACAAAACCCTAGAGTGAAGATAATATGACTTCTTCCATGTAAAGAAATGAAAAGGGGTTTGAAAATGATTTAAATTCCATTTGAAATATTTCAAATTTAGAAACTTTAAGCAACTCCATGAGTTCATAAAATGACTTCTACATATTTGAAGAAAGAGAGTTGGAAGTTTCAAAGAAATGATTTGGAAGTCACTTTGAAGTTATTTGAAACTCATTTTCCATTCGAAGTTGTTTGAAATTCCAAATTCAAATCCTCTTGGAAGTTATTTAATTAGTTTTAATTCAAATTATTTTTCTCCTAAAAAAATAAATGGAAATAAGGGTAAAATGATTCCCTTCAATAGAAAATTAGGAGAAAATAAATTTGAAATCATTTTGCTATTTAAAAAATAATTTTTATTGATTTTAAATGCAATAGTAGCACTGTTTGACTTTTATGAATTTTTATGGAATTTAGTTGATCTTGAAAAATCGTTCATCTTATTCTTGCTATTGTTATGAACATTTTGGTATATAATTTGCCTATGTAAAATTTTTGTTTAATTTCCTTCTGTTGGAGTCTCCTTTCTGAAAAAACAAAACACACACACACACACACACACAAGCACACGCCCGCCAGCCGGCCCATGGTCTTCGGCCCAAGAGCCAGCTAGCGCACCGAGCCGGCCCAGCAGCGCCCCAGGCCGCCCGCGCTCGCCCGCGCCCCTCTTCCCTCGCTCGCTTCATCCCCTCCCGCTGCCAGGTGGACCCCACTCCCCAGCTCGTCCCCAACCTCCCGCACTGTCCGGGATGAGCACGCGCCATGCTCCCGAACCCACCGGCCGCATCCCTCTCGGGATAAGCATTATCCGCCGCGACCCCGAGCCTCTCTCCGCGCCTATAAGAAGCCCTCAACCCCCCTCTCCGTTCAGCCAATCCGTTCGTCACCACGCCCCTCGCATCGCTCGCCGTAGCCACATGGATCTCGGCGGAGCCGTGCTATTTCATCGGAGGAGTTCGCCGCCCGTGAGCCACCCCGGCCTCCACCGACTACTTCTTTTTGTTGCCCGGGTCCGCACGCGTCGATTTGACACCTTCTTTTGCCTTCTAGGTCATCGGAGACGCCGCCCCGACACGCCGCGCTGTCGCCGGAGCACCGAAGCTCTGCCACCAACCTCCGCTCGTCGCTGGCCACCCTGCCGCCCGTTGACCCCACCAGCATGCCGCCCAAGCCGCGCCCGACCTCCCCGACCCCTTAGCCGCTGCTGAGGACCGCCGGAGCCGCCGCCCTGTCCGCCGCCCGACGCCCGACGCCTACACCGCCGTCTCCTGCTCGTCGTCGTCGCTTCTGTAATGCAAGCCCCCCGGTTCATTTAGTTTTCTTTTATTCTTTTGTTATTGGTTTAGTATTAGATCAGTTAACCGAGATTCCTTAAACCGCGGGTTTTATTAAAAAACAATCGGTTTTTGTTTTAATTAGCCGTCGCCGCTGTTTTACTCATATAGCGACTGTTCGCCGTATAGGCTTCCACAGCGAACGTTGCTCAGCCACCCGCACCCGCCACGTGGCCAGGGCCTGTTCGTAGTTAATTCTTTCACGGTTAAGTCCCTGTAAATTTCAGTTTAGCCCCTAAACTTCGAATGGTTGTATCTTTTCAACCGTAAGTCCAAATTAGATGAAACCAGTGGCAAAATGTTCGTATCAAATAGCTTACCCAGGGAACCAACTTTTAAAACTTTTGGCCAATTTACAATTTGAATTTATTCAGGTATGAATTCAAACTTCAACTACTCATATCTCCTAAACCGTAGCTCCGATTAAGTCAATTCTTTTTGCGTTTTGTCACCGTAGCCAAACCTTATCACCTGGACCATTATCACACTAATTTTCACACACTTACGATCTGTCCATAGTAGTTTTACTCGTATCCTTGTATGCACTATGCTTCACATCACAAATTCTGAACCCCATGCCTATGTTGTGTTGCACTTAGAATATTTTGTGATAGTTAAGTGTGTTGTATGTTCATTTGGTTTTTCCAAGACTTTTACTTTGCATGTTCTTCTTGGTACTCTAAAATGATTGCTTATGTGAGTGCAATGTCTGACTTTATAGATTTTCATCAGAGAGTGACGAATATTTCTATTAAGTAAATTCTGAGAGCGATATAATCTTCATCAACTATTACCAGGCAAGTTCACATTTGACCATTCTTCCAATTACCTATGTTTATATTATGCACTTAGTCCTTTTGAGGTAGGATTGCATGGTAGGATTTATTGTTGCCAGATGGCTATGCCGATACCTAGTAGTTCATTTGAGGTAGGTCTGGTATATACATCATTGTCACCACCGTGTAAGTTTATTTTTGCCTCGCTAAATGTAGACGTGGTTTGGGAAGCGAACATGGCGAGACATGAGTGACAAAGTAGTAATCAGGACCAAGACTTGTAAATGAACTATCTGGGCGGTATTTTGTTTGAATGGTGGCGAAGTACAGTGGGAGCATGCATGGTTAGTCCATGGTGGTGCACCACTAGTGGTCGGCCACCCAGGCTCAAAGAGATCAATCGCATTCTCATGTCTAGAAGCTTACGTGTGCAGCCACAAGACAATATGGGCTCTGGCATAGTTGAGTAGTTAGTGTGACCCCTTCCGGGATGGGCTAGCAGATGTAGAATGATGTAGGTGTACCGGCCTATCCGTGGTTTAAGGGGGAACATTTTCGAAAGACTATGTCTCGGTCATCCTGTTCTCAAATGCTAGGCAGTACGAGAACTTCAAGGGAGGCGATCGAGTATTGTGGGGAAAAGTGCGCAAACCTCTGCGGAGTGTTAAAACCTAATCGATTAGTCGTGTCCCCGTTTACGGACAACTTGAGCATCTAGTAGTGGAAATGCTGGGAGATCTCATCAATCTTAATTAAACGGTTGGGTTTTAAATGAAACTTTGGGAATGTATCGAGTTGGGTTTACCAACTCATCCTATGCTTTACAGTAGTGGTAGAATAATATCTTTTATTCTAGGGAAAAACTAGCTTTATGCAAAAACTAAACTTAGAGCTTTCCACCAGCCAAATTGCATGTACAAATAGGTTCATTATTCTTATGATGTGACTTGCCAGTACATTCAATGTACTGACCTATAGGGCTGCAACATCTTATGTTGCAGGAATTTTCTACGACGAGTAAGAGTTACGTTGTAGGGTTACGGTCTACACTCAACTTGCCGTTGGCGTTGATGGACTCCACACCCTTATGTTTGTTTCCGCTGGGACTTATGAGGTATATATCAGTTTTACATTATTTATACATGTGATTGCACTTTTATATATACATTGATGTACTATGTGTGCCAGCATACCGATCCAGGGATGGCACGGATACACAGAGGCTTGACCGTTTGAGGTCGGGTCGCTACAGGAGTATAGCTGGATGGTCATCGCGGGGAATATCCAAGGATTCCCTTGCGTGTTTGAGCTGCTTCCATATCGCCGGTCCTGGTCTGCGCAAAGTTAAACCTGCAAACAAAATGTAAGAAATGCTTGTGTGCCGCAGAGAGGTTGAGCCGCGGTATGTGGCCTGTCCTGGCTTTCGCTGGAGTATTTAATTGAGCTCTGGACGAGCCGGGCTATCCTGCCACAAAGTATTTCGAAGTTCTTTAGCGGTGTCCGGGAGTCGGGCCATTGACTCGAGGTTCGGCTGCAAGGTGTTACTTGTAGCTTCTGCTATTAAAGCAGCGGTATACTCCTTGGTGCCGAGGGAAAATTCGGCCTTGCCATTAACCGTGATGACGCCGCGCGGACCGGGCATCTTGAGCTTACGGTAGGCATAATGTTGTACTGCGCTGAATCGAGCGAACGCGGTTCATCCGAGCAGTGCCTGATAATCACTGCGAAAGGGGACGATGTCGAAGTTTAACTCTTCGGTACAGTAATTGTTTGGTGATCCAAAGACTACCTCAAGGGCGATGGAGCCTGTACAGCATGCCTCACACCTGGTATAAAACTGGTGAAGGTGGTTTTAGTGGGCTTGATCACCGAATGATCGATGCCCATCTTGCGCGCTATGTCCTCGTAAAGCAGGTTTAGACTGCTACCTCCGTCCATAAGGACTCGCATGAGGTGGAACCAGTCAATTATTGGGTCGAGGACTACTACGGCTGGATTGCCCTGATTAGTATTAACCGGACGATCCATGCGGTTGAAGGCGATCGGCCCTGGTTTAAATTGTGGGACGACTGGTTCCATTAAGTCGACATCCCTAAGGGTGTGCGTCCAGTCCGGGTTGGAAATGTAGGTGCCGTTTACCACGTTCATTGTTTGGATTTGCGGGGAAAATTTCTTTTGCCCTCCTGTACTCGGTGATCTGGGCTCCTCGTCGCCATCATTGCTTTGAGACCCCTTATCTTCGTTTTTGGCACCTGACCTACTAGCTTGTTTGAAGACCCAACATTCTTTGTTGGTATGATTAGCTGGTGTTCCTAGGGTGCCATGAATTTGGCATGGGCGGTCGAGTATGCGGTCCAGACTCGACGGACCCTAATTGTCATTTGTGCGTGGCCCGTCCCGTTGGCTGGACGTAGAGCCCTTAAATTCGGCATAGACTGTCATATCTTCGGCGTTTCCACCATTTTTGCGGTGCTTGTGTTTGTTGCGCCAGGGTTTGCCGTTGCTATCTCTGGCTTCTGATGTGCCAGGGTTGCTTGTTGTGTTGTTGCTATGGGCCAACCAGCTATCTTCGCCCGCGCAAAAGCGGGTCATGAGTGTCGTGAGGGCTGCCATGGATTTTGGCTTCTCTTGGCCGAGATGTCGGGCGATCCACTCGTCGCGAATGTTATGTTTAAAGGCCGCTAGGGCTTCGGCATCAGGACAGTTGACAATTTGGTTCTTTTTAATTAGGAACCAAGTCCAGAATTTCCTGGCTGACTCTCCGAGCTGCTGTGTTATGTGACTTAAATCGTCAGCATCCGGTGGCCGCACATAAGTGCCCTGGAAGTTGTCCAAGAATGCGTCTGCCAGGTTCTCCCAGCTTCCGATGGAGTTTGCCGGCAAGCTATTCAGCCAATGCCGAGCCGGCCCTTTGAGCTTTAGTGGGAGATACTTGATGGCGTCTAGATTATCCCCGTGGGCCATGTGAATGTGAAGGAAGAAATCCTCTATCCATACCGCGGGGTCTATGGTGCCGTCATATGATTCAATGCTTACGGGTTTAAACCTTCTGGGAATTCATGATTCATTACTTCATCAGTGAAGCATAGGGGGTGTACGGCGCGTCTGTGCCGGGCTATATCACGACGCAGTGCATATGAGTCTTGTCTGCTATGTTCGGCCCGGTCGGATTTGCTTTTAGTATATCCGTCCTGATGGTTGTCATCGCGCGTTGGGGAGCGCCCCCATGATCCGTAGATCGATCTTTCATGTACCGATTTGTTTTCCAAAACTTCTCGCAGGTGCTGCGTGTTACCCCGGGCCTTGGTATTTTTGTTTGACTAGCGACGGGGTGCGGTCTCGACTTCGGGCTGATATGCCGCTTTGTCTCAACCACGAGGTGGCCGGTCAGCCGCATCATACGCTGGTGGTGTAGGCTTTAATGCTTCCTCCTCAAGTTGGGGTAGCAACCTGCGCTTTGGGTAACTTTTGGTTGGGCGCTCGAGTCCGCACAACTAGGAAAAGGCCTACTAATGGCACACCAGTTTTTTCTACTAATGGCACATCACTGGTGCGCCATTAGTATCACGCCACTAGTATTATACTAATGGCGCACCACCTAGTGCGCCATTAGTATATAACACCATGCGCCATTAGTATGTCTCCCAGGGCCATATTTAACCATGTGCTTTGGCACACTAATGGCGCACTGCGGATGGATGCGCCATTAGTATACTTGGCATACTAATGGCGCACTCTGTAGTGATGCGCCATTAGTATGAATATTAGGTTTTTTTTACTTTTCTGATTTTTGCACACGTTACAAAATATATTATTTGACAGAATATAGACTGTAGCACACCGCAACAGCAGATTCATCGAATACAATAGAAGATTAGTCTCCGAATACAATTCATCATATTAGTCTCCGAATTCAAAAGTCCGAACAAAGATAAAACATTACAAGACCGCGAGTATCGAGTTTGTCGGAAGTAATACTAATCCTAACAAGTCCTACTAATCATCATCATACAACTTCTACTCGTTATTCATAACAAGTCATACGATCATTATCTTGATAGTCATCGAACCAACCCTACTTAATTGTTCTTAGCACATGATTATCAGTATTAGGCAGGACCTAAATACCCTATTTAAGCTAAAATAGCATAAAACAATATAGACCCTGACTCTCCATTATGGAGAATGGAGAACATCCTGTCTCCAATTCTTGAGATTCGCTTCCTTTTGCTTCCAAGAAGCTCCTTACGACTGTCCATACATTTTTTCCATCCTTTGATTTTCATGTCTCCACTTCTTTTAGAAATCTCATATGGACAGTTGAGATTCATAGGATGACCTGGCTGTATGTTCAAAACATTAAGAGTACCTTTCTGATACATCATATGAGGCACACAATTCTCTGGGATTATCTGTTGAAAAACATAGTAATAACTTCATAGTTAGCAATGATGTACTAGTTTTAGAAGTATGCAAAAGATGGACGGATGTCGTAATAGTAAAAATCTTACCAGGGTATCTCCATAGTAGTTACCGTAGTTGAACACATGCACTAGTGGCACGTATTTACCATAATGTTGAGGAGTTTGATTGTGGATATTGTAATTCTCAATGTCAGTACAAAATCCGACCAGATGATTTTTCTCCTTGTAAGTTGTTAATTCGGAGCCATCGGTGTAGTGGGTTTTGTCTACCATCTCCCGCACATTCTTTGAACAATAAAAATAAGCTGTCAATGGAAATAAGTTGTCAACTATTTTGAAATAAACAATATAAATTAGCTAATAACTATGTTTGCGAAACTCACATAGCGGTAGAACTGGAGGCGTATCAACCAGGACCCAAATGTCCATATTGTCTTGCTTGATGTCAGGATTACCAAGAGCCATGGTGATAAGCATACCCTCATCAAAACCATACATCTTGCAAAATGCTTCCCAATTTTTGCAACCAAAATGGGTTACGCTCTCAGATTTATATAGATTTACTTCAAAGTCCACATCGTGATGAGTCCTTAGGTGAATTTTCTTTGTTTCAGAAATTTCATGGTCTTCAAAATCCATCCTCTCCAAGACATAGCGTCTTGCATGGCATGGGATAAGCTATACTCGAATTGTAAAAGATGAAAATTACACGTTGAAATAGTTGAAGTCATGCTTAATTATGAACATAACACTTGTCGTCGTTGTGTACCGTTTCAACTTTGAGGGTCTCCTCGAGCTTAATGCTGAAGTGTCGATCATCGTCCAGGTGAGGCATGTCGCACATACCTCGATCGTCGTGGCACCAGTCGCACTCCCCCGGGAAACTTTCGTCGTCCAATGATGATGACGACATATCCTATGTTCATAATTCAAAACTACATCATTTAGGGTTTGTCGACACCGAGGCATCCTAAAAGCTAAGCTTTTATCATTTAGGGTTTGTCGACGTTGAGGCACCCTAAAAGCCTAAGCTTTCATCATTTAGGTTCTAATCGACACCGAGGCACCCTAAAATCCAAGGTTCTATCATTTAGGGTTTGTCGACGTCGAGGCATCCTAAAAGCTAAGCTTTTATCATTTAGGGTTTGTCGACGCCGAGGCACCCTAAAAGCCTAAGCGTACATCATTTAGGTTCTCATCGACACCGAGGCACCCTATATAAGCCAAGTTAAGTTTTCATCATTTAGGGTTCATCGATGCCGAGGCACCCTAGGTTGGGCCTAATCACTTGGCACTAATCACTTGGCTCTATTGCCACCTATGTTGGGTTTATCATCTAGGATTTATCGATGCTAAGGAGAATTCTAAGTTGGGCCTAATCACTTGGCTCTATTGCCACCTATGGTTTAATGCAGCAAGAATGGCGGGGCAGTTGATCCTACTTAACTAAGTACTATGATACCCCGGCCCATGCATTAGTCGCAAGTACCCCATATGTCCTATTTTTAGCAAAGTCATGCTAAAATTCACGAAAAATTTCAGCATGACCTTTGCTGAAAATAGGACATATGGAGTACCCGAATTTGCCGGAACGGAAGTTAATCGACATTCCGGCAAACTCAAGGGCCTCTCGGGGTACCTGCAAATTCATCACGACACAATGGTCGGAGACAAAACCCAGCCACAGACCATATGGTCCTCTGCTTTCATATGGAAAAAATCAGCTCAACTTATGTGAGCTTCCATTCCAGATATAATAGGTCACCAAACAAAAATCATCCAGATATAATGGTACAGCAAAGAAACAGCTTAATCCATGCCTCAGCTTATGAACAGTCATTACTTCAAATACAGAAGAAGGAACAATTTATTTGTGACATAGTTACAAATGATGACAGAATAAAGCAACACCCTGCACTAGCCTAAAAACAAGTGAAGTTTCACCCATATAAGAACAACTTCATAAAATCAGAGAAGTTGCTAAATTTTTTGTATCCGTCATATACACTGGAGTACAATGCTTTATAATGTTCCATCATCATTACAGAAAATTGACAATTGTCCATAACAGTTAACTGAAATTTTTGCCTCATAGCTGGGTGGGTTAAGTACTAGGAGACTTTGTAATGTGCAGGTGCAGTAACAGGCTTCTCAGTTAAGAAAACATTTCCGTTTGATTTTCAAACCACACACTTACTTTCAACTATAAACAAAACTGACTTGTTGTTAATGAAACTCATGGTGGAAGTAACTACTAGCAGCATGCCATTATCATGGCAGTCCACTATATATTTTTATGACAAAATACATCATTATCAGGGCACATTATGGTCATTTTCTTACATGATGCTAACTGTACCTAACTGATTTTTTTGACAGTAGCTAAAGTTTTTGACAGTAGCTCCTAACTGAATTTTTTGACAATAGCTAAAGTTTTTGATAGTAGCTCAAGTTTTTGACAGTAGCTCCTAACAGTAGCTCCTAACTGAATTTTCTGCTTAAAGGGAAGGCTGACTTAAGTGGCAAGATGATACAATTTGCGTAACATCACAATATATGCATCTTAATATAGCACCATCTCCTAACAGAAATAGTACCTAGATCTACTAGGGGGCAAAGTAGAACTGATATTCTTTTGCTGACCTCTAGTACAAGGTATAGAAGAGGAGGTAAGAGAAGAAATAGTGACATTTCTCTTAGCAGGAGACTTTTTCTTTCTTCTAGAAACTACAGTAAATTTCTCCTCCTCTTCCACTACAGTATCGTGCCAACTTAGACACAGGGAGGCGACATTTCCATTCGAGTCATGAATATCTAAACAGTGTTCAGTTTTCTTACTAATTTGTTCCCTGGATAATTCCAATTCCTTGAGAACATGAATAAAATCAAAAAATATCAACACCCATCATTGATGCTCTAAACATAATCTCCTTATCTACTTAATTCCCCAACCCTAGCTACTTGATTCTCCAACCCCTTTTCTTGTCCAAAATTCTCCAACCCCTAACCCTAGAACACATGAGAAGGAAATCAAGAGGGGGAAGAGGGTGAAGCGGGTTGGGTGATCATTGGGGAGGTCGAGGGCAACTCGGGGTAGCCGGAGCTAGTCGAGGCGGCGCGAATTCGGCGTCGAGCGGTGGCGATGGTGGCCGAGGTGGAGGAAATCGGCGGGTGTCCAAGCTCGTCCGGGTCCTCGTAGTCGAAGAGGAAGACAATGGCGGTCCTCCTGGGCAGGCCGCGCGGCGTTGAACGGCGACCACGAGGTTGACGCATGCGGGGCCGCGGGGGAAGGGGGCGCTTGGGCGGGAGGACGTCGAGGGCGCGGGCGCGGGCAGAGGGGGATGGCGAGGGAGGCGGCGCTCGGCTCGAGGAGGCACAGGGGCGGCGACGGAGACGGAGGCGCGGGGGCGGCGGCGACGACAGAGACGGAGGCGCGGGGGCAGCGGCGGCGTGGGTCGGGGCAGCGGGGGGGATTAGCTAGGGGGCGAGGGAGAGGGACGAAGGGGATCTGGCGAGAGGGAGGGAATTAGCTAGGGGGAATCTTACTAATGGCGCACCCGCGGTCGATGCGCCATTAGTAATCTTTTTTACATAGCAATGGCGCACCAGGCAGAGGTGCGCCATTAGTAATCTTTTTTTTTACATAGCAATGGCGCACCAGGCAGAGGTGCGCCATTAGTAATCTTTTTTATATATAGCAATGGCGCACCAGCCAGAGGTGCGCCATAAGTAATTTTTTGTTGCATGTAATAATTTTTTAGAAAATGAATATGAATATGAAACAGTAATATTTTTTTGATAAAAACAGTAATAATTGTTGTTTAACAACAATTGTAGTCTACACTTTTTTATTATTATTTTTTAAAAAATGAAGAGGGGAGAGGAGGCGGAGCTCACCGGGGAGCGGGGGAGGGTGCGGGGGTGCTCATCGGCGATGGTGGAGCGAGGGAGGGTGCGGGCGGTCGGCGGCGGCGGCGGTGGAGCGGGGGAGGGTGCGGTGGGTCGTCGGCGGCGGTGGAGCTAGCGAGGGAGGGTGCGGGTGGGATCGAGATCGAGATGGAGGGGGAATCGAGATCGAGATGGAGGGGGATCGAGATCGAGTGTCCTCATGAATATTCAATATTTTATCATATTGAATATGAAAAAATATCATAAAATTTGAAAAAATATTCATGAACTCAAAAAGTGCACATGAAATTTAAAAATATTCATGATATCAAAAAGTGCCCATGAAATACAACCGAGAAATGAAGACTACGATTTAAATACAGTCGATCTTAGCTAGCTATCTGTTCATAATCTTCTTGCCCTTCTTTTTCGCAAATGGAGTTCTTCTGTGGAACGGACGTCCTTTAGGTAGGGTGGTCCTGCTTTTTCTTGTGGTGTATGCTGCTACTTCATCGTTGTTTTCCGGGCTTTAATTTCCAGAAAAGGGCCGTTGTGCTCACCAGCCCCAGGATTACTGTTAGCTGATGAGGCACCAACTTGTTACAGAAATACCAAGCAAAAGTGCAAAAATATGTAGTACAAGACCATTGTGGCCTATGAGTACATCAAATGGTTTCTAGTGGTTGAGGGCGGAAGCGGTTTGTGGATCACCATGGTCTATGGGACTCCATTTCCCACAGGAATAGCTGATCAGGCTAACTCCTATCTTCGCGAGGCTGCTATCGCCGTTGCTTAGGTCCCGAGGCTTTCATCACCACACTCCTCTCGAAGCAAGCAATCTGGCCAAGACAATAGCCAGGGACAAGCCAGTGAGTACTTTAAATGTACTCGCAAACATTAAGAACACAGGTATAATATAATTGATCAACATGCACTGAAATATTCTATGATCACATCGTCAGTCATAAATAAAATCTTGTTGCATGCAAGCAGGTTATTTATATGCAACCGGAATATGCAATGACAGAATAGAAATAAAATGCACCGATCGGATGTCTGAAGCGACGTCTCGAAAGGATAGTAAAAGTGAGCATACCTCAGTCGGGCGTCTTAGCGACACCATGTAAGGGGCTTATAAAGTAAATAAAATAACAAGCATGCCACAGTCGGGTGTCTGAGCGACGCCACATAAAGGGCTTATATGAAAATGAAATAATGAACATGCCACAGTCGGGCGTCTGAGCGACCCACATAAAGGGCTTATATGAACGTGAAATAACAAACATGCCATAGTCGGGCGTCTGAGCGACGCCACATAAGGGGCTTATATGAAAACATAATCATAGTGAATATCCAGGAGGTGGTACCGTCCCAGGGATATTCCTTATTTCAAACAATGCAAACGGTTAGTCCATAATGATAACAATCATAACCATCATATATCACATGTCATCATCAATATTCGAGTTTAGTGGTTTCTCCTCCGAAGACCGACACTAAGACCGACACTTGACCCATCCCAGACTGTAATCCTTAAGCATGGACACGGCTATTCGAATAGGTTTAATATCTCTGCAGAGAGTGTACTCTTTACCCACGAGTAACGGATTCCTTTAGTCCATCGGACTAATTCCGTCTACGGTCTTTTAATTGAAACACACCTGACTTGCACACACCAGCTTTTACTCGTGTCTGGAATCACCCATGACACCTGTTAAGCAAAACTCTAAGTGAGGAGGCTACAACCTCGCGTAGCATGGGATCAAATTTCTATCGCGTGCTCTAAGGGGTGCCCCCCTCTCAGTCCCAACCGGATACACCCATGCCCCCGGACCAGGTGGCATGCCTACCGGCTACAACCGATATCTTCCACCATGGCCTCTCTGTACGGTGTGTGCCAAGACAAGGGTTAACAACTTACTGAACCATACCCCACATACGGTAGGGACCAGTGGCAGTACGAAACAAGTATGGGGGTTACCGGAACAAGACTCGATCTATGGCCGACTTAGGAGGCTTATGAGTTCCCTGCATGACATGTATATCAAATATATTTCAACCGACGAAATCACCACCCATTATACCTTACTATGCCATACCGGACATAACCGTCCTGACGGGGACCGACGACAAGCTCACTCCTACCCAAGGCAGAGGCTTTCCCGGATTCCTTTCCGGCATGCATGCAAGGCACATGAGGATGATTACCATCACAAGTATATTCATTCCCAATAGCAAGGAAAATCACTATTATGCATTCATGCAAATGATCGTATCACCACATAAAATAACGAGTTCTCCGAAATGAGGTGGTGTTATAAACGTGTCAACCAACACATCAAAAATATTCTTGCCAGGGTTCAAGATGCTTGCCTTCATGGTGTGGAAAGGCAGGGTGCACTCCAAATCTTTTGAAAGCTTTCTTCTCTTCAAAAATCCTATTTTCAAAAATATGAAAATAACACATATTTCAAAAACAGTACGAAAAATTTGTTTGCAAAATTTTCAAATAAATCTTAAAATAAACTAGACAGAATTTGAGAGATGTAGGAAAAAGAATCGACTCATTTGGAGTTATACTTAAAAAGATATAACCAGTCAAAGTTCTGGTCAAAATCTGTTTTTAAAATAAAACAGAAAAAATAGAAAAACATTTCGATTACTGACCACGTCGAAGGCGTATTTTGGAAACGCGCCTCCACTTATCCAGCATGGACCGTGCGTGGGTCACTGACAGTGGGCCCGCCTGGCCCACTGGTCAGGTTTGACCAGTCTCTCCTCCCTCCTCTTCCTCTGTCCGAGCCGATGCGGGGCTCCGGCGACGCTCGCCGGCGATTGGCGGCACCGTTCGAGACACGGAGGGTGGGGATGGATCTGCGGTTCTAGGGCGGTCCTTCCGGTGGTTTTCAGTCAGGTGGGGATGAAGGGAGTCGCCGGCGGCGAGCTTCGCGGCGGCCGGTGGCTTCGGGAGTTTTGGGCGCTTGAACTGCGGTGGCTCCCGGTCGGGTTTGAGTAGCTGGGCGGCTCCGCAAGTCGAAGTGGAGTCATTTGGTGGCGTTGGACGGACGGGAGGGGCTCTGGTTGCGGTGAATGGAGCTGGGACGTGGCTGCGGCCGAACCGGCCGAAGTTGGGGAAGACGGCTTTCCCCCGACGATTGTTGGCTGTGGGGGTGCCATGTGGGTGGCCTGAGGTCGCCTGAGTGCTCGGATGAGCTCGGGGGCCTCCTTTTATAGCGCGACGAGGTCGGTTCTGCGGCGGTGGATAAGGCTGCCGGCGACCGACGTTATGTAGCTTGCAGGGCAAGGTGGCGGGGCTGGGGATGGCGGTAGGAGCTAGCGGACGAGCGGGCACTGCTCCAGGGGCGAGTTGGCGAGCGGGAGAGGATTGGGCGGCGCCGACCTGAGCAGGGATGTCGGGCGGCCGTGGCGGCTAGCTCCTGGCTTGCCGAAGCCGTGGCGAGGGGCTCTTGGCGCGTTGCGGTGAGAAGGGGAGCGTGTGGCACGGCTCTGCAGTGAGGGCAAAACCAGGGGCGTGACGCGGCGGCTCGGGCGCGGCATGTGCAAAACGCGTGCTCTGCTCGCGCCTAGAGCACGCACGGGATGTGTTCGACACAATGCCAGAGCACGCTAGAGGTCGCGGGAGAGGCTGGCGAGAAACAGGGCTAGGTTAGGGATAGTGGGGCGATCAAGGGACAAGGTGGTTAGGTTAGGAGACAAAATGCCACAGGCAGCTAGGCTTTTCTTGGAGTGGCCAAAACTTCCAGAGTGGGGTCTCTTTAGATGAATAAGAGGGTGGTGAGGTTAGTTTGTGAAAAGCACGAACTTGTTAGTGCAAGTTTTGCAAAACTACAATTCTGGACAGGAGATAAATGGCATTATTTCATGAACCAAAAATATTCAAATGGGTGCATGCTCCTGGACTTTGGGGTTTAGTAGGGAGGACTAAGAGTATAAAAGGGAATCATGGAAAAAGGAGCAACTAAAACTGTGGTTGCAGTACAAATCCTCAAGTTGGACCAGAATGAAAGAGAGGTTGATTCACTCAAAACTTTCAAATAACAACACTGGGTTTTTGCATAAAGTTGAATCATATGCTACTACCAACATCCCATAATTTTGGTGGAGGCCAGAAAGAAATATTTAAATGGGTTGTAGTGCAAAATTGCACTCTGGACCAGAGAAGAAAAATTGATGCAGATCTCAAAATATTACAAGAATAAAAGATATTTTTGCATAAAAGTGATTTAAAAACATCACATGACAACTCCAAATTTTGGTTGGAATTTTAAATGAATTTATCAAATGGTTGTAGTTCAAGTATGGCCATGTAACCTTGGAAAAACCATTTCTCAGGAAAATAAAAATCAAGCAAATTGATTATGTAATTAGTTCTACTAATAAAAGAAGAGCTTTTCTTGAGAGGTTAAACAAGTCCAAAAACATATTTGAAAAGTTTTCACTTTGGGGAAAAACTCCATAATAACAAGGGAGAAAATGGTTCAAAAATAAAAAGGGAGCCCAGAAAATAAAAGTTCTAATTTCCTGGCAAAATTTTAATTAATAAAATAAGGCCAAAAATTTGGGGTGTCACAGTCAAAAGCTGGCGGGTCGGCCCATGGAAAGCTTGTTAACGGCCTGTTCGCATATGGCCCATTTACAGCCCGCTAACCCAAGGACCGTTACGCCCTATCCGAATTAGGCCCAGTAGCGTCATCTGGGTCGTCCAATATGATTCCAGCCCATTTTCACTTCTGGCCCATGTATAGCCCATGACGTCTATCGGCCCATATGAGGCCCTTTGTAACTCTTGGCCCATTAGCGGCCCGTGCTAAAACTGGCCCGTAATGAACAATGTATTACTTTGCACCCATTAACGGCCCGTGGTGAAACTGACCCGTAATGAACAGTGTATCACTTTATACCCATTAACGGCCCGTTATTCCGTTGGGCCGTTTCCAGGCCAAGTTAACTTTCAGCCTTCTGAGGGCCCATTTATTCTTGGGCTCATTTGCAGCATTCGGTTACTTATGGCCCGTTACTGTCATTTTCTCTTTGTGGGCCAAATTCAGCCCGTCGTTACAGTTGGGACATTTTCATAGCATCACCAAATACGGCCTATTAACGGCCCGTTATGGTCAGCCCATAAAACGTACGATTTCCATTAAAGGCCCGTCTACGACCCATTAAAAGCCCATACAAGACCCATAAATGAGCCGGCGGCCCATGGATCCTACGAGACGTACAAGGCACATGGATCCTATGAGACGTAGAAGGCCCATGGATCCTCCGAGACGTAGAAGGCCCATGGATCCTACAAGACATAGAAGGCCCATGGATCCGACGGCCCGTGAAGGCCCATGGTCGGGCGAATAGGCCCCCGTTTGAATGATATAGCATATACAAAGAATTACCCTAATCAATACTATCACCTCTAAAAAGCCTACACTATTACAACAAAGAGATCAAGGCATAGAAAGGTAGAGTAATCCTACACTATAGAATAAAGAAATTACAGCCGATTATACCCACTGGGCATTATGGTTCGGGTCAGGTGATAATAAAGCATACACAAATATCAAATTACATACACTCGGCAAATACAGCTCATACATCATGGACGCGCATCAACTTAACTCCATTTGAACTATAATCTCTTCAGAAAATAGGATTGGCCGGATTCAGATAGCACAAATTTCAGTCTGCAAAATCTCCAATTCCTTCATGGTTACCTCAGTGTCTTGTTTCATTTTTTTGACTCCTGCATCTAATACCTGCATGTCCAGTCTCAACTTGTTGATTATACGTTGAAAATCATGTACACGTTGTCGTGCCACCTCTAGTTGATGCTCGAGAACATCAGCACATTCCAATTCCAATCCATAATCATTCGGTAATGGCCATGTCGCACTGCTCGCAGATCTTTGTGTTGATGTCACTTCATCCTAAAATGTTTCTATAAGTACACATGACTAGGGCAAAAATATAGTTACAACAGTGAAGCGAACAAGACACTATTTTGTACTACATGGCAAAACAGGACTAACAATAATGTTACATGTCACTTTCAAAAAAATGTTACACGTCATGAAGCATAATCAGGTGATATTTTAAAAATTATAAAAAAGATAGTTTGTGCATCCTGCATACAGAAATCCATCTTAGCTCACCAGAGGAGCATGATGTTGGGGCCCAATCGAAAACACAGACAAGTTACAAATTTAGACAACATGTTGCGTATAAGTAAGCAAGCAGTTGGCCATTATGTGCCTCAATTAAAGTCTTAGGGAGCATAATGAACAGCAGAGGGTTTCATACAAACATACTACAGCATGCAAAACTATGCAATCATTAGCGTAGTATAAACTAGATTGTGAGCCTCATGCAATAATAGTTGGTTAATAGACTTCAAAGCTTCAGGCACACTTCGGCAGAGTAATTAAATGGTAAGGCCTTTAATTATGTCAACTAATAGTGATACAAGTACTGAACATCAGGCATGATTATTTTGGCATCTCATTAAGTGAGGACAAATAAAGCAATTGAAAAGAGAAAATTAACTATGCCTGAAACATACAAGGAATTGAACTGTGGAGTTGCATACCGTGACTTACCTTAGCACACTACTAGGAAAAACCTTATACACAGAATCTTAGCAGCAGCGCAGTTAAAAGGAGGCGCTACTGCTAATTAGTAGTAGCGAGGGGTATAAAAACCGCGCTACTACTAAGTTTATAGTAGTAGCGTGGGGTATAAACCCGCGCTGCTACTAAGTGGTCTTCACCATGCCTCTCGGGATAGGCCATAGTAGTAGCGAGGGGTGTAAAACCTGCACAACTACTAAGTTAGTAGCTATAGCGCAGGTAACACCCCCACTCTATTACTAAGTGTGTCCAGTGCTGCACCATCCACCCCGGCCCGATCCACTCCCACCCCACCACTCTCTCGTCCTCGGTCCACCCCATCCCGGGCGTCTCGCTCACCGGAGGAGTCTCGTTCGGCCTCCCCTCTCCGTGACCTAGCCGCCACCTCTCGCCCTCCCGTGAATTCCATGGCGGCTGCGGCCTGATCTGCATCCTCGCCGGCCCTGCTGCCTCGCCGCTGCCCCTTCTGACCCCGTCTACCTCGCCGCCACCCTAGTCTTCAAATCGCGGCTGCCCCACTTCAACCTGCCCGCCGCCAGGTCTAGCATACCGTCGCCGCCGGCCGGGAGAGGTAGCTACTCCGCCTCCTCCTCCCCTCTTCCTTCCCCTACCTCCCTCCTTCCTGCCTCGGCCCGGCGAGCCACTGCTGCGTGCGTGACCAGGGACAAGTCCTTGATTTTTGTTTGACAAGGGATGAGGCCTGCCAATTTGTTTCTACGGAGAGCCCTTGTTGTTTACATAGAGCCCTTGTTGTTTACAGAGAGCCTACACTTATGTCAATATTATTTTGTCAACTACTGTATCTATCTTTTGTACAGAGAGCCGTATATGTTTCAGACCAAAAATTTGCTTCTCTATTCCCTTGTGATTATCATGTCCAGGTTGACCTGCTCCTGTGCGTGCAGGGCAACATCGACACTGGACCAGATGGACGAGCTGCAGTGCCAAACTGGTACCTCTGAATTTTGCTTCAGTTTTGCTTCCTGCTAATCTGAATTTAGGGGAAGCTCTGAATTTTGTTATGTTTTGCAGGGAGAGGAATAGACGCTCCAGCAGAGTGGTATTCTCTATGCAATCAAACAAGAAGCATTTATTGTTGTTTCGCCGAATCAAAAAAGACTAAAATCAGAACACATATGATTGTATATTATGCGTGTGTGTATGTGGAGAAGATAACTGGGTCGATTGATTTGATGTTAATTTGTTTGCTTCACTCTATTTTTTTATGGCTACGATGACGGCAACGGCACACGAGGTAAATTAAACCCAGCCCCCATTCGCGTTCCCGTCCATTCCGCTCACCTTGTGCTCCTAGCTGACGAACCCCTTTCCTCCTCCCCCCTTTCCGGCGATTGAAGATGAGGCGCAGGTGGGCGCCGAGGGGGAGAGCCAGCAGCCGGCGCTAGAGTACGAGGAGAGGATCCACAAGTTCCCCGGCGCGGTAAAATTACCGACCTAACTCTGAATCCTAGTTAATTTCACTACTGTCCTAATCACTCTGCGAACAAGCAGATCGGCCAGAAACCTTATGTTTGCTGTCCAGTGTCAATGGTGGAGCTCGAAACCTTGGAAGCACGCTGAACCTCATGAATAGACCTGAATATTTGTTTTAGGTAGATGCTTGACCATTATGCTTTGGAAGAGTGCACGCGAGTCTACCATTTGAAACTGTAGTTGACCAATCTAATTTGGCATGACCAGTTGTAGCTTTGAGTTTGATAAAAGGGTTAACAATATCAAGGGATTTTGCTTGACCTTTGCATTTTCCGCAGGTTGCAATTCATGTAGCAAAAAGTAGTATATTTATTGGTCCATATGTTTGTAGATAATAATGGATCTGAATGTCTGAATGTCACATTATATCACTATAAATGTTGTTTTGAACTTTGATATGGTCTTCTAGTGTACAGTTTGACATCATTTTTCTTGAAAATATGCTTCGTCGAATAAAATAGGCACATATAAGCAGAGTACATTTCATTAGGCTTGTTTTATCGGTTTGGTGTTATAGATGGTTGACGGGGAGAGACGACACTGCCGGTTTGCTGAAGTGGTAGGTTGCCATTCAGGTCAGTCGCCAATACTCTTCTTCCTTGGGCTCCAGAATTTACTTGCATTAGGGAGTTAGCCGAGCCACATTTAACCTGGTTAAGACAAGATTACGACTTTAGTCATTGATAGTCAACATAAGAACACAACTAAAATATGTGCAGAAGTTAGTTAGGCTGTAGCCAGAAGCTGTAGAGACTGTTTGGGTGTGATTCCTATCGGTGGACTAATGAAATTTTTGGTAGAGCAATTCAGGCATGTAGTTGGATGGATGAATATAACTTGCATACATCTCTAGGATTTACATAATGAAGCTAACAATTGCTTGAGCCTACTATGTTATATACGTTAGGAGTATCCTCGGCCAGGTTAATTACTAATGATCTGAATTGCTCGAATAGCTGCAAACTTCTGGCCACACAAGTTAACTTTTTATATTTTACCTAATGATTTTTATTCTAGCTAGCGTTTCTCATATCACAAAAGCTGTTGCTGCACTTGGGATAGAATACAGGATTTTCTGAAAATGAAAGCGAGTTCACCATGACTACGACAGATACTAGGTAGTTTAGCTTGGGATAGAATACAATGCACGGGTTACAACAGAAGTTATTTCTTGTCTCAGAATTACTGATTGCTCTTTGTTCACATTTTCCTTGTTAGCTGAAACTATTCCTTGTCTACAGATAAGCGGAAGCCGTGTTCGGAGCCACCGACAGTGTCTTCCCTGGATTCGTTCGTGTAATAAGGAGGGTACCCGGCCTTCTTCACGTGTCAAGCAACAAGTAAGGACCAGCCTTGTTTAGGTTGGTGGTGGAATGCTAGAGAAGTGGTCTGTCTAGGTTGGTGGTGGAATGCTAGGGAAGGTACCCACCTTTAGATGATGGTTGTGTTCGTCTGACGTTAAATGGGATGTCATGATTTCTTTCAGTTGAGATGTTGTTCCTTGACATGAGTCTGATGTTAAATGGGATGTTGTGATTTCTTTCAGTTGAGATGTTGTTCCTTGACATGAGTTTATTTTGCACTGGGCATGTCTATTTTCTATCCAGAAATAATGCATCTAAATTTTATTTTATTTTTAATTCCTAATTAGCTACTAGTAGCGTGGGAGGAGAAGTGCACACTACTACTAGCTAGGATAGTAGTAGCGCTGGTTGAGATAGTAGTAGCGCGCTGCCATTTGCGCTACTAGTAACAGACGTACTAGTAGCGTGGGTGGCATCCGCGCTACTGCTATCTAGTTAGCTGTAGCGCCTTATTGGTAGCGCGGGTGCTCGCACTGCTGATAGGCCTAAAACCCGCGCTGCTGCTAGGCTTTTCCCTAGTAGTGGCAGGTAGAAGAGGCTCAGCGCAGCTCCTACTTCTCTTGCAAGGCTCCTTCCTAACATCTTATACTTGGAAATCCTCAATCTTATCTTCATTGCACCCCCTCTACAAGGTGACACAAACTAGTTACTCGTCTCCTTGGAAGATAAATATGCATACTTTCCAGTTTGTGAACACAAAAGGATGAGATTATAACAAAACAACACCACATAATTATGTCAACAAGTTACTCGTCTCCTTGGAAGATAAATATGCATACTTTCCTAACATACTTGCCTACTGTAGTGTACAGCCAAACCTTTATGTCACCTATGAGTTAGACAAGGCCCCACTACAGCAGCCCTTAGTGTTTAAATCATTGACAAGCTATGTTAGAGTGTTAGGTTAAGAACATCAAGTAATCAAAGCAAATAGTCTGAGTATGGCTGGCTGATGCAAACAAGCAATTGAACGGATGTGTGAGCAAATCTTACATATCAAGGAAAGAAGCAAAGTAGGAGGCTTAAATTCCATCACTTGACTGACCAGATTTAAGGGGCATTTAAACATCATGTGCAATGTATGAACTAACATAAATATTGCATATTCCAGAATGTACAACCGAATGCACATGTATTAGATTATGCCATGTATGATGATGCCTAAATGTACAGATAGCAGGCAGGAGTGATTCATCATTGCATGCACCATTGAAGTGCAGGTTAAGGGCCAGTTCGATTATGCCTTTTCAGGGCATATTGTCAAAATAAGCCATAAAAGATGTAAAGAAGTCATTTTTGAGTTATGGGCTTGGGCTTAAAGAATTTTGCTTTGGAGGGGGGTGTTTGTGTAGAACCTCACTAAAAATTGAAGGGAAGGGGAATAGTGAAATGACTCTGTTGTCTGCCTATATTACACTCCAAATGCAACTGCTGACGCCCATGTCACACTTGACCCTCAAGTAAAAACAAACACACAAGCATTCATTGCCCTGCCACTTGCATCTTCTCTCCCCTTTCCCTCTACCTCGATCCCCTGCCTGCAGCACTAGGGTTCCTCCAGCGACCAATCGCCACTGGTGCACTACATCTTGTACTTTTTCATTGTGTAACCCAATCTGCAAGTTGACACGGCTAATTTCAGATATCTCTACATGATACTACATTGCATATCCTTGCGCATATTTAAACCACCAATTAACGATTGTGTGCGTACCATAAACTAGCCATGACTCTGTATGCTGGACTAGCAGGCACTCTAAGGGAGCCTAATGTAGTGCACTGGAATTCCCACATGCCACCTATGATTTTGTGTAATGTACTGCCACTATTGGTCGTGGACAAGGGCGTAGGTGAAGCTGCTTCGTTGGTTGGGTTAAGGATGGTGTCGACGATGCAGATCTGCGGCAGTGGATGGGGCGTCAGAAGCTGCTCCGGTGGTTGGGTTAAGGGTGGTGTCGGTGTCAAAACCGGTGGATCTCGGGTAGGGGGTCCCGAATTGTGCGCCTAGGCCGGATGGTAACAGGATGCAAGGGACACGAAGTTTTACCCAGGTTCGGGCCCTCTCGATGGAGGTAAAACCCTACGTCCTGCTTGATAAATATTGATGATATGGGTAGTACAAGAGTAGATCTACCACAAGATCGAAGAGGCTAAACCCTAGAAGCTAACCTATGGTATGATTGTTGTTGTGTATGTTGTCCTACGGACTAAAACCCTCCGGTTTATATAGACACCGGAGAGGGTTAGGGTTACACAAAGTCGGTTACAATGGTAGGAGATCTGCATATCCGTATCACCAAGCTTGCCTTCCACGCCAAGGAAAGTCCATTCCGGACACGGGACGAAGTCTTCAGTCTTGCATCTTCATAGTCCAGGAGTCCGGCTGAAGGTATAGTCCGGCCATCCGGACAACCCCTAATCCAGGACTCCCTCAGTAGCCCCTGAACCAGGCTTGAATGACGACGAGTCCGGCGCGCAGATTGTCTTCGGCATTGCAAGGCGGGTTCCTCCTCCAAGTACTTCATAGAAGATTTTGAACACAAAGATAGTGTCCGGCTCTGCAAAATAAGTTTGCACATATTGCCATAGAGAGAATAATATTTACACAAATCTAATCTGCTGACGTATTCCGTAGTGTGACACACCACGGCCAAGCCTTTATCCAAGTCGTCTCATTATCCCACCTTAGCGCGTCATGCGAGGTAGTTTCCTTGGCATGTCTTGTTAAAGCAGAGATTGTGTCCCCTTATTCCGGGATTCTCATCAATACGGGCGTGGGTAACCCAACCGCGCCATTGATTACGGCGCTTGGAGATAAGCGAGTTTTACCAGGCTGGTGGGGACATGTAGTTGCGTCCACCCATATAAGGGGATAGGGATCCACCTTTTCACCTACGCCTTCTTCCTCCCCTGCTTATCCATTCTCGCGCACTCGAGCTCCAGCGCCCAAGTCCGCACTCCCCACCTCAACCTTCTCCAGCCATGTCCGGAGCGGGAGGCAAGTGGATGGTCTCCTCCGTCACGGAGGGACACATCAAAAAACTAAGGAAGGCCGGATACTTGTCTAACGACATCGCGCACCGGCTTCCCAAAAAGGGGCAGCTCATCCCCACCCCTAGGCCCCATGAGAGGGTGGTGTTCCTCCCCCATTTCCTCCATGGACTGGGCTTCCCCCTCCACCCATTTCTCCGGGGCTCATGTTCCACTACAGCCTGGATTTCCACGATCTGGCCACGGACTTTGTCCTCAACATCTCGGCGTTTATCGTCGTGTGCGAGGCTTTCCTCCTCATCCGCCCCCATTTTAGCCTATGGCTCAAGACTTTCAACGTCAAGCCGAAGGTGGTGCTCGGCAACCAGGCGGAGTGCGGAGGCGCCATGGTGGGCAAGATGGCCAACGTCCTATGGCTCGAGGGCTCCTTTGTGGAGACCCTGAAGGGGTGGCAATCGCGGTGGTTTTACATCACCGAGCCGCGCGACCCCGAATGGGTCTCAGCCCCCGTGTTTCGATCCGGACCCCCTACGCAGCTTACCTCCTGGAAGGAGACGGGCCTATCATGGGGTAAAAAAGGAGAGCTGACCGGACTCCAAACATGCATCCAAACCCTTGTGGACAAGAAGCTCAAACATGTCAACGTTGTCCAGGTTATGCTCATCCGCCTGATCCTCCCATGTCAACAACGGGCTTTCAACCTGTGGGAGTTCGACCCGGCACGGCACCAAACTCTGAGCAGGCTCTTCGACACGACATACGAAGATGCCTGGAAGGGGCTGTTCAAGGGCGCCGAGGCCCCCGCATCCGCTACCGAGGATCGCGGATTCAGTATGCAGCGTCACGCTCATGCAGTAAGCTGTTTTTTCCTTTTACAGGGTATCGGTTTTTCATAGTTTGACTCCATGTGGGATCTAAGCTCCCTTACCTTTGACAGGACTGGTAGGTGTCGTCCGGACAGATCAACTGTCCGGCTCCTTTGCCCGAAGGCCCAGCGGACGCTCGCTTGGCGAAGCTGCTGGTTCCGGCACCCTACATGGTGCCGGAGAAGAAGGCCGCAAAAAAGGCCACGGGGACTCGAAAGAGTGCCAGGCGCCAGGAGGTGTCGGATCCATCATCCGACGGTTCCGAGGCGCATTCCTCCCGTGAAGACGATGAGGAAGAAGAAGAGACCTGTCCCCCTCCAGCGGGAGGAGAGAAGAAAAGGAAGGCCACCCTCTCTGGGGAGGCCGGAGTGTCCAAGAAGGGGAAAACCCTTCCTACGGACTACTCCACTGACGCCGACGACGGTGGAGAGGAGTGGCAGCCTGGGGCGAAGCCCCTGGCAAAATCGTAAGTATCCAGATACCAGAGTAATTCATAGCATTCATTTATTGCACAGCTTTCCCTTACGTCGAATATGTTTATGCAGCCCACCCAAAGACCGGCTTGACGCGTCGTCGAGCGGCTCACTGGACTCGTCGGATGTGAACTCACTTCCGACGGCTTCCTCCCTCCGCCCTACGGACGACACCGAAGTGTTGTCCCAACAGGTTCCAAGCCGGGAGGAGGTGGTCCTGGAGGCGCCGCAAGGCGACCTCCCGGACTCCAGGAGTAAAGGGGATGAACCCCCCCAGGGCTCCAAGTCCGGCTCTAGGCCGGACACCGCTCTGGAACCTTCAAAGGTTCCAGAGTCCGGCGGGGGACCTCCTTCCAAGAGGAGCAAGCCCACCGTGTCGGTGGCCCCCGTCCAACCGGAGGCACCGGACAATATGTTGGAGGCGCTCCAAGGCGCCTCCATTAACGAGGAGTACCGCACTATTATGAGTGTGGTGGTCCAGAAGGTTCAGTCCGCCAAGAGCGGACTGACTGAAGCTTGTACTAGCCTTTTGACGGGCTTTGAGGTATGTAAAGAATGTGTAAATAATATCACCGCATAGACAGTAGCCCCTGATGCTCTGTTTGGCGTTCGGGAAGAAAAGCCGAATAGAGGATCAAATAAAATTCGGAGGAGTCTACCAAAAAAGAGTCAATATGCGTATGCAGGCTTCTCTGCTTGCGTCCGCCGCACTGACTGCGGAAGTGGACACGCTAAAGAAAAATCTCAAGCATTCTGAGCAAGAGCTCGGGCGTGCCAAGAAGCAGCTTGAGGACAATGAAAGTAAGAAATACCTTGTTTTTAAATATATATAAAAAGGTGCAATTGCAAAGAATGACAGGATTATCGTGGCTATTGTAGGGCAACTTCTGAAGTGGCGACCCTTCAGCAAGCACTGGTCGAGGCCGAGAAGAGGGCGGCCTCGGAGCGCACCGAGCGGGAGAAGTACGAGGCCGAGGTTGGCAAGGTACGGCAAGAGCTGCAGGCTCTCATGGAAAAACATGAGAGTTTGGAGCTTGACTCAAAGACGCGAGCGTCCTAGCTCGCGGTGGCTATTGAAAATGCCAAGTCTGCCAAGGCCGAATCCCAGAAGACCCTCCAGGAGTTGGATGAGTGTGACACCCCAAAATTTTGGCCTTGTTTTATTAAATAAAATTTTGCCAGGAGATTTAAACTTTCACTTTCTGGATCTTTCTTTTGATTTCAGAACCATTCTTTCTTGGTTATTATGGAGTTTTACCCCAAGTGAAAACTTTCCAAATATATTGGAACTTGTTACCCTCTCAAGAAAACTTTTCTTTTATCTATGGGATTAATTGTATAATTATTTTTCCTGATCTTCATTTCTTTAAAAATGGCTTCCCATGGTTTTAGGGTCCCATTTGTACTACAACCCTTTTATAATATCATCTGAAATTCCAAACAAATTTTGTAGAGGTCATGTGATGTTATTGAATCACTTTTATGCAGAAATATGTTTCATTCTTTGGATATTTTGAGCTCTACACAAAGTTTTCAAATCTGGTCCAGAGAGCAATTTTGCACTACAACCTATTCAAATACTTCTTTGAAGCTTCCACCAAAATTATGGGATGTTAATAGGAGTATTTCATTCAACATTAAGCAAAAACCCCTGGATGTTCTTTGAAAAATTTGAGTGAATCAACCTCTTTTTCATTCTGGTCCAGCATGGTGATTTGTATAGCAAGCACCTTTTAACTTACCCTTTTAGCTATGATTCCTTTTCCTACTTATAGCCCATGCTACAAAACCATTAAGTCCAGGAGGTTGGACTCATTGGAGCACTTTTGGTTCATAAAATTATGTTCTTTTCCTTCTATCCAGAACTAGAGTTTTGCAAAACTTACACTAACAAGTTTGAGCTTTTGGCAAACTAACCTCACCACCCTCTGTATCATCTAAAGAGACCCCACTCTGGAAATTTGGGCCACCCCAAGAGTTACCTAGATACCCATGGCATTTTGTCAAACACCCTGTGAGCATGGCCAGTTTGGGCATGAACTTTGGGTTTGCATTGTGATCTTGATCCTCTGACGCAGTAACCATGTCCACTAAGCTCCTAGCTACTCCTAACCTAGGTCTGCTAATTGCCAGCCTCACCCAAGCTCTGTGGCATGCATTGGCATTTCGTCAAGCAGCTAGCGTGCGTGCTCTGGGCGTGCCCAGAGCGCACGTTTTGCACGCACGCGCACCGATCCGCCGCGTCGCACGGCTACCTCCCCGCGCCCGCTCTGGCCACTCCCCACTCGCAGCCAGTGCCCCGACTTCTCCCTCACCATAGAGCCGCCTGGACCCCTCCTCCTGGCGCCCCACATCGCCACCGATGCTAGCCGCCGACGGCTGCAGCAGGGCTCTGCCATGGACGGCGCCGCCCGAACCACACCAGCGTGCCAGCTCGCCCATGGAACAGCCCGACCTCATCCGCAAGGTCGTCCGCTAGCGCTCGTCGTCGCCACGTCGCCTGCAGCAACAGAACGGCGGTCGCCAACGATCTTATCCGCAGCCACCGTTGGAACCTACCTCGTTGCACTATAAAAGGAGGCCCCCGAGCTCGTCTAAGCCCTCAGGCAGCCTCATACCATCCTCCAAGTACCCCCATAGCCAGAGAACGACGAGAGGAGGTCGTCTTCCTCACCTCCGATGGGTTCGGCCGCCGCCATGCTCCGGTCCAATTCGTTGCGAGCAGGCCCTCCCCCGCCCATCCAGCGACACCACTCGACTCCCCTCAACCTAGCGGAGCTGCCCAGCCCCTCATATGTGATTGGGAACCACCATAGCCCCAAACCCCCATTGCTCCCGAAGCCTCCTCCGCCGCGAAGCTCACCGCCGGTGACTCCCTCCACCCCCGCCGACCAAACGACCACCGGGAGGACCGCCCCGGTCTTGCGGATCCGTCCCGACCGTCTGGAGCCCGCGGGGAGCCGCCGTTCGCCGGCGTTGGTCGTCGGAACCTCGCCTCCATTCGGGCAAAGGAAGAGGAGGGAGAGAGGACTGGTCAAACCTGACCAGTGGGCCCCCTGGACCCACTGTCAGCGACCCAGCCCCGCCCGCGTGTTTTAAGTGAAAACGCAGACAGACGGAAGTACGTCTCCTCTGCTCTGAAAGCGTATTCTCATCGAAACGTTTTCTTTTCTGTTTTATTTTAAAAACAGAGTTTGACTGAAACTTTGACTGGCTATAACTTTTTAAATATAAATCCAAATGACTTGATTCTTTTTCTATTGTTTCCCAAATATTGTCTAGTTTATTTTCATGTTTATTTCAAAATTTTCCAAAGAACTTTTTTTGTACTGTTTTTAAAGTATGTGTTAATTCAAATTTATTTAAAATAGGATTTGTTGGAGAGAGGAGAAAACTTTCAAAAGTTTTGGAGAGCATCTCACCTCTCCACACCTTGAAGGCAAGCATTCTCAACCCTGGCATAATATATTTTGGGGATTGTTTGATACGGTTATAACCCCACCTCAACATGAAGCATTAGTTATTTTTATGTGACGATATGATCATACGCTTTGAGTGCAAAAATGGAAATGTTTGCTGTTGGAAATGCACATACTTGTGATAGCAATCACCCTCATATGCCTCTCATGCCTATCGGGAAGGATCCGGGAAAGTCTCTGTCTTGGGTAGACACGAGCTTGTCCCTCATCGAGACGGTTATGACCGGTGGGGCAGGGGGAGGTATGATGAGTGGTGGTTGTGTCTGATGGATGTGAAATATTCTCCTTGAGCTAATCATGCAGGAAATACTTAAGCCTCTTGAGTCGGCCGTAGATCAAGTCTTGTTCCAGCAACCCCCATACTTGTTTCGTGCTACCACTTGTCCCTGCTGTAGGTAGGGTACGGTTCAGTAAGTTGTCAACCCCTTTCCTAGCACACATCATACAGAGAGGCCATGGTGGAAGATACCGGCTGCATCCGGTAGGCATGCCACCTGGTCCGGGGGCATGGGTGTTTCTGGTTGGGACCGAGAGGGGAGGCCACCCCTTAGAGCATGCGATAGAAATTTGATCCCATGCTACGCGAGGTTGTAGCCTCCCCACTTAGAGTTTTGCTTAACAGGTGTCTGGGTGATTCTAGACACGAGTAAAGTTAAGCTGGTGTGTGCAAGTCTGGCGTGTTCTCGACTAAAAGACCGTGGACGGAATTAGTACCGATGGACTAATGAAATACGTTACTCGTGGGTAAAGAGTACACCCTCTGCAGAGATATTATACCTATTCGAATAGCCGTGGCCATGGTTAAGGACTACAGTCTGGGATGGGTCAACTGTCGGTCTTAGTGTCGGTCTTCGGAGGAAAAACTGCTGAACCAAAACATGGATCATGACTTGTGGCGTATGATGATTATGAATATTATTATTATGGACTAACCATTTATGTTTTTTGAATTATTGAGTATCCCTGGGACGGTTCTACCTCCTGGATACTCACTGTGATTATTCTTATATAAGCCCTTTATGTGGTGTCGCACAGACGCCCGACTGTGGCATGCTTGTTATTCCCTTTATATATAAGCCCTTTCTATGGTGTCGCTCAGACGCCCGACTGAGGCATGCTTCATATTATTATCCTTTCGAGGCGTTGCTTCAGACACCCGATCGGTGCTTTTCATTTCTACTCCCTGATTGTTTACTCATGTTTTATTTGAATGATCTGCTTGCGCGCATCATGAACCTTATTTCATAACTGACGAAGTGATCATAGAATATTTCGAAACATGATTATCAGTGGCTATATTATACCTGTGTTCTTAATGTTTGCGAGTACATTCAAAGTACTCGCTGGCTTGTCCCTGGCTATTGTCTTGGCCAGATCTCTTGCGTGGAGAGGAGCGTGGTGATGACAAGCCCGGAACCTACGCAATGTTGATAGCAGCCTCGCGAAGATAGGAGTTATCCTGGTCAGCTGTTCCTGTGGGAAATGGAGTCCCATAGACGCTGGTGATCCGCAAACCGCTTCCGCCTTCAGCCTCTAGCAAACCATTTGTTGTACTCATAGGCCATAATGGTCTTGTACTACATATTTTGTATTTTGCTTGGAGTTTCTGTAACAAGTTGGTGTATCATCAGCTAACAGTAATCCTGGGGCTGGTGAGCACAAGGGCCGCTTTTGGGAAATGAATATCCCGAAAAACCGGTCCTGACAATGCGGTGAAGAAGATAGCGGCGGGTAAGGCATTATTTATGCAAAGCAAACACATAAACGTGAGCTACTTGTTACTTACCTGAATCCGGAGCTCTCCAGGAGCGTTCGCAGATCTTCCCCGGAGTGTGCCCGATGCCGCCGCATTCTATCGAGCCGAGGAGGGCAGCTCGACAGAGAAGGTGTTTTGGTCTCAGTATGCTGAGGCCGGACACCCCGTGCCCCTGAGCGACCAGCTGAAGCAACTGGTCGAGCTCCACAAGGCAGCCAAACAGGCCATGAAGGGCCTCATTGTTTGGCTGTGGCCTGGAGGGGCTCTGCCTGGGAGCTATTTCGGGCTAGTGCGGCGGCTGGTGGAGGCCTATCCAAGACTCGAAGTCATCAAGCGCTCCGTCTGCATTGAAGGTGCCCGTAGGGCCCTTGCCCGTGCTAAGGTGCACTGGGGCAAGCTGGATGCTGAGAAGCTTGTGAAGGACGGGCCACCGTTGGGGAAAGAGCATCCCAAGCCCGAGAATTACTATAAGGATGTTTTGAAGGGTGCCTGCCTTGTGGCTGATGAATGTTCTAGGGATGTAATTTTTGAGTGAAACTTGCTCGTTTTGTCCTGTGTGCTGAAAACTTGTTCATATGCGCTAAGTGATGTTGGAATTTAAAATATTACCTTCTGTGCGACTGTTTATCAATTCTGAGAGATGGCGAGTCGTCGGCTTCTGCCCCCGTGCCGCTAGTGCTAGGGTGTTCGGGGATAAACCTGAGCGCTCTTTTTCCCATGTTTGGGTCCTTCGAGGGAGGCGCTCAGCCCAACAAACAAGGCAATCGGACTATAATGCATGAACACTCTCACTTAGCCATAGAATTCTATAATTTTAAATTTCGGCGAAGGCCCTGGTATTCGGAAGACCGAGTTCAGGGCGCTATCCACGCCTTGGCCGGACAGAGCCGGCTCCTCGCCCCAAGCAGCATTAGTCTTTAGGGACTCGAAAAACCTCTCGAAGAGCGACCAACTCTCGCTTGATCATGACAGTCAGTTTTAGCTTTCTCCACTGAGGTGCTCAACCAGCTAAACTGGGGCACAATCGTAGTGGTTCTCGTAGTGCTACCTTAGCCGATATAGCGGAACGTAAGGCACCAAAACATAGGAGCCGGGCAAACCCAACTATTGACCCAAGACATGATTCGGAGCCGATGCATATAATGATATAAGTTCGGGGTGCCGCACTTGTTAAAGTGTTCGGACTTCTCACACCATATTGAGGGGTACTAAAGCCCCTGGCGTATTTTGGCCATACCAACGTGTACGGGTGCAACATGTCGTTAAGGAACATATATAAAGAAAAAAGGTAATGCAAAAATAGACGAAAGCTATGCATTGTTTATTAAAAAGGGTGCGATCAAAGCAGAATGATACAAATAATGCGATAAGTGAAAAGTTGGACTAGTTAACGTGTCCGTTCCAGGGGCAAGCTGCGGAATAGTATGCGGAACAGGTATACTGCTCGTGATAGAGACCACCTGGGAGTTCCGTAATGCGGCGTGGCTTGTCTGCTTCCATCGTTCTTGCATCGTTTGTGCGGCAATTGAATTGCCGAACAGGCCTTCCGAAGGATGGAGTCCTGAAAGTAAGAGAAAATTAAAAAATTGGCAGCCCCTGGTACGGTTTAAGCCGTGTTTCGGGCGTGCCGTGATGGTGCCCCTCCCCCTGTACCCATGGTATCTCTAGAGCGTAGTTATGTACGCGAAGTACTGGCGTCGCCTTTTCGCAAGGGTTGGGGTTGGGGCCGCATTGCTACGCTTCCTCGGATCATGCCAGGCGGTCTTGTTGTAGGTTACTCCGGGCGCGCTTGGCGGTGTTCGGTCGTTTAGTGGCCGGACTGGAGAACTGCCTGGAGAGGCTGCTTTGTACTTCCGCTGCAAGGGCCGCCGTGTGCTCCTCCGTGCAGAGGGAGCGTTCGGTGTTTCCATTGATCGTAATTACTCCTCGAGGTCCTGGCATCTTGAGCTTAAGGTATGCGTAGTGTGGTACCGCATTGAACTTGGCGAATGCGGTTCGCCCGAGCAGTGCGTGATAACCACTGCGGAACGGGACTATGTCGAAGATGAACTCCTCGCTTCGAAAATTATCCGGAGAACCGAAGACCACTTCAAGTGTGACTGAGCCTGTGCAGTTGGCCTCTACACCTAGTATTACGCCTTTAAAGGTCGTTTTGGTGGGCTTAATCCTCGAGGGATCTATGCCCATTTTCCACACTATATCATGGTAAAGCAGGTTCAGGCTACTGCCGCCGTCCATAAGGACTCTAGTGAGATGAAATCCGTCAATAATTGGGTCTAGAACCAATGCAGCGAATCCGCCATGACGGATGCTAGTGGGATGGTCCCTTCGATCAAAGGTGATCGGGCAGGAGGACCATGGGTTGAACTTTGGGGCGACTGGCTCTACCGCGTATATGTCCCTTAACGCACGCTTCCGCTCCCTTTTGGGGACGTGGGTTGCGTATATCATGTTCACCATCCGCAGTTGTGGGGGGAAACCCTTCTGTCCACTATTGTTCGGCGGCCGGGGCTCCACGTCGTCATCGCTATGCAGCCCCTTGTCTTCATTTTCGGCATTTAACCCTCCTGCCTGCTTGAACACCCAACAATCCCAGTTGGTGTGATTGGCCGCCTTTTCGGGGGTGCCATGTATCTGGCACAAGCGGTCGAGTATTTGCTCCAAACTGGACGGGCCCCTAGGATTCCTTTTGAATGGCTTTTTCCGCTGACCAGATTTAGAGCCTCTGAATCCGGCATTAACTGCCATATCCTCAGAATTGTCATCGTTAATGCGGCGCTTCTGCTTGTTGCGACGCGACCTGCCACTACTGTCCCTGGTGTCCGAATTACCAGGGTTCTTGGTCATATTGTTGCTACGAGCAAGCCAGCTGTCTTCTCCCGCGCAAAAGCGGGTCGTGAGTGTCGTGAGTGCTGCCATAGACTTCGGCTTTTCCTGTCCAAGGTGCCGGGCAAGCCACTCGTCATGGATATTGTGCTTGAATGCTCCTAGGGCCTCACCGTCCGTACAGTCGACTATTTGATTTTTCTTTGTTAGGAACTGTGTCCAGAATTGCCTGGCCGATTCCTCTGGCTTCTGAATTACGTGACTTAGGTCATCAGCGTCTGGGGGTCGCACATAAGTGCCCTGGAAATTTTCGAGGAATGCGGCTTCCAGGTCCTCCCAATAACTGATTGATCCTGTTGGCAAGGTGTTAAGCCAATGCCGAGCTGGTCCTTTAAGCTTGAGGGGGAGGTATTTGATGGCGTGGAAATCGTCGCCGCGGGACATGTGGATATGAAGGAGATAATCCTCGAGCCATACCGCAGGATCTGTTGTGCCATCATATGATTCGATATTTACGGGTTTGAAACCCTCGGGGATTTGATGATCCATTATTTCGTCTGTGAAGCATAGTGGGTGTGCGGTGCCTCTGTACTGGGCTATATCAGACGTAGCTCCAATGAGCTTTGTCTACTGTGTTTGGCCCTGCCGAATTTGTGGCCGGCGTGATGGTTACCGTCTCGAGCCATGGGGTGCCCACACGATCCGTAGATCAATCTTGTTTGCCTTGCCTTGTCCTCCAACATATCTCATAAGTCCGGTGCATATTCCCGTGCCTTGGTACGGGGTGCGGCTTGAGTGGAGGGCCGAGAGGCCTCTCTGTCGCGGCCACGAGGTGGCCGGTCGGCCGCATCAAGTGCTTCCTCCTCTAATCGGGCTAGCAACCTGCGCTTTGGGTAGCTCTTGGAGGGGCGTTCGAGTTTATCCTCTTCGGCCGCAAGGACTTCAGTCCATCTGTCGACTAGCAAATCTTGATCAGCTCTAAGCTGTTGCTGTTTTTTCTTGAGGCTTCTTGCTGTGGCCATAAGCCTGCGTTGAAAACGCTCTTGCTCAATAGGATCCTCTGGCATGACGAATTCGTTGTCGTCGAGGCTTGCCTCGTCTTTGGAGGGAGGCATATAATTATCGTCCTCGACCTCTCTGTCTGCCGCTCTCTCATGAGGGCTGGTTTCTCCATCCTCCTGTGCTAGATCTTGTTGGAGGGGGTTTCTTCGGCACTTTCTGGAGTATTATTATCTCCCGTGCTGGAATCACCGTATTTGTTTTGGTGGGATTTTGAGCGGCGCCGCTGACGCCGACGCTTAGGCTGTTTCTTGGAGGGGTCGTCCTCCGCTGTTCCATCGCCATCTCCTTCTTTTGGGGTGTCCACCATGTATATGTCATATGATGAGGTGGCTTTCCAGGGCCTAATAGGCGCTGGTTCTTCATCATCTCCTTCATCGGCGTCCATACCATCGATGTCTTCGGAGTCGAAGTCGAGCATGTCGGTTAAGTCGTCGACAGTGGCTACAAAGTGGGTGGTGGGTGGGCTTTGAATTTCTTCATCGTCCGTACCCCAACCTTGCTGACCGTAGTCCGGCCAGGGCTCTCCTGATAAAGAGAGAGACTTCAGTGTCTTTAGGATATCGCCAAAAGGCGAGTGCTGAAAGATGTCCACGGCAGTAAACTCCATGATCGGCGCCTAATCGGATTCGATCGGCAGGGGCGCGGAGGGTTCGGAGTCCGGAGAGGAGTCCGGCTCCTTGGAGTCACGAGTCCCACAGAGTACGGGGCTGGTGTTTGGCTCAATCGCCGTTGGGATCGCAGCCCCCGAGGTGGCGTCCAACCGCCCATCCTCGATCGTCGCAGTTGGCTCCGAATTAAGGGTCGAAGCTGATGCGGGTGCGGCCTCCAGGGCACTGTTCGGCGGCAGAGCTACATCATGCTCGTCGGGACAGTGCGGCGCGCTCGGCAGTGGCTCGAATCCGTCGAAGATCAGGTCCCCGCGGATGTCAGCCGTGTAGTTTAAACTTCCAAATCAGACCTGACGGGCAGGGGCGTAGCTTTCGATCTGCTCCAGACGGCCAAGTGAATTGGCCCGCAGTGCGAAGCCGCCGAAGACGAAGATCCGTCCGGGGAGGAAGGTCTCACCCTAGACTACATCTGTATTGATGATCGTAGGAGCCATCGAGCCTGACGGCGACGACACAAAGGAACTCCCAATGAAAGCACCAATGTCGGTGTCAAAACCGGCGGATCTCGGGTAGGGGGTCCCGAACTGTGCGTCTAGGCCGGATGGTAATAGGAAGCAAGGGACACGAAGTTTTACCCAGGTTCTGGCCCTCTCGATGGAGGTAAAACCCTACGTCCTGCTTGATTAATATTGATGATATGGGTAGTACAAGAGTAGATCTACCACAAGATCGAAGAGGCTAAACCCTAGAAGCTACCCTATGGTATGATTGTTGTTGTCTATGTTGTCCTACGGACTGAAACCCTCCGGTTTATATAGACACTAGAGAGGGTTAGGGTTACACAAAGTCGGTTACAATGGTAGGAGATCTGCATATCCGTATCGCCAAGCTTGCCTTCCACGCTAAGGAAAGTCCCTTCCGGACACGGGACGAAGTCTTCAATCTTGTATCTTCATAGTCCAGGAGTCCGGCTGAAGGTATAGTCCGACCATCCGGACACCCCCTAATCCAGGACTCCCTCAGGTTGTGTCGATGATGCGAATGTGCGGCCGTGGATGGGGCGTCAGAAGATACTCCGGTAGGTTGGATGAGGGTGCGAGGAAGTGGATCTGAGGCCGTGGACTTGTGAGTTGGCAAAGCGGCCCCAGTAGGGTTGAGAATGGTATAGGCGAAGCTACTCCGGTAGGGTTGAGGAAGGTGTCGGTGAAGCAGCTTTGGTAGGGTTGAGGAAGGTGTCGGCGAAGAGGATCAGAGGTCGTCGACGGGGGCGTCGGTGGGGCGGCTCCAGGGGGTGTGGACGAAGCGTCTCCGGTGGGGAGTACGAATGAGCCGCTAAAGATGCGTCGTATTTGACGAGAGTACCGGCGATTCAGATCCAGCGCCGTGGACAAAGCCGACACTGAATGGGCTGTGGTATAGTGGTGGATGAGCAGTCTACTTGTTTCTAAGGGAGGTGGGAGGGGTAGATGCAGTGGCAGAAGCAGATCCGGTGAGGTGGACGCCGCTGGCAGTGAATGGGCTATGGCATGCCGGTGGATGAGCAGTCTAGGGTTTCGAGAGGGAAGGGGAGAAAGGGCGATGAAGTACGGACGGCGTGATGTAAGATGCTCTGGTGCTGTGGAGTTAGTCGTTTTTGCGGGAGGAGGAGAGGAAATGGGGGTGCCGTGTAGTGGGGGAACCGGAAGTTACCAAAGCAGCCCCGACCTATCATGTAGATGAGGGCGGTATTGTAACTGTTGGTCTCCGTGCACCAAGGACAAAAGGGGGATTTCGCATGTTAAAGACTAAGGTGGTGGAAATTTTAGAAGGAGGTGGGAGATTTTGCCGCCTGTGGGATCGTTCATATCCAGTTTCAACTAATTTTGGACCATGCTAGCGGGAAGGTCATGCTAGACTGTGTACACGGGGCACGCGTCAGCAGTTAATAACCGGTGTGAAGTCCACCCCAGAAAAAAGACAATAACTCAGGATGATGCGCCGATAACTTGGACGTTCACAGGGGCGCAGCCAATCGTACGGGTGTAGTCGCGCGTTCACAAAAAAGGGATCGAACGCTCAGCCTATGTATTTCTCGTGTAAATAGATAATTATGTGGCATTGGTTATTAACTTTAAACATAATGCATTGACGTGTTAGTGTAGAGGCGCACAAAAAGAAATGGATATTGTAGTCAGCTACTTAAAAGTGTTACCTCATATGATTACATAGCCTCCATTTCATAAGTTGCGTACCCGTTGAATTCATATATGAATATTACATATATTACATCAAAATAGAAACTTAAATCATCCCAGACTAATGAATTTGAATGCAAGAGTAACAATGGTGCATGTTCATGATAGCTACATTGGTTGTTTGAAGAAACATCATTGTAACTTTGGCATGCACAACTAAAAAGGCTTATTTAAATAGAAAAAAATGTGATATGTGAGTGTCCATTCTTTATAGCGTTGAATCGATATTGTACCTTTGGCCACGATACAAAGTAGATATTGACTTATGTTCAAGAGATGCACATCCACGGTCGCTAGATAGTGATACGTGAATGAATTGTGCAATCTCTCTCACACGCATACATATCTCATTTCCCTGTGGGCATCGGAATCACACACGCGCACTTCGTTTATTTCTCTCCCTCCGTCAGGGTTAAATTCGTCTTCCTACCCCGTCCTACAAGTCTCTCACACAGAAACACACACGCTCTGTATGTCTAACACGCCCACCCCTTTAATTCCGCCCACCCACAGCCACTAATGTCTCTCACACATATGCTATCTACATATCCCTTAATATAGCTAGATATGTGTCACACAAACTCCTTCTCCCTACTAGCAAGATGCCCATGTGTTGCGCGGAACATCAAGATGCATTTGTATGAGAAGTTTATCTTGTGGGAGAAAAGGATGAATGAGGGAATGCCTTATTTGCAAATGCGGAGAGGGGTGTGGGTATCTTTTTGCAAAATTGCCATAGTTTCCTTCCTGTCCGTCGGATATAAATTGGATGGCCTATATTGCAAGATGGCAGGAACACCATCATCACCAACTCTGTTTTTTATAAGAGTAGATATATATGAGTGTCACTGCCCCCCCCCCCCCACGCACCCACACTTCCCAACACCGAAGGAGTAGGGTGACACCTCGATATTGATACTAATGTATCGACTGGCTTCTCTCTCAAACATACACACACACACACTACCCAACACCGAAGGAGTAGGGTGGCACATCGATCTTGATAATAATCTATCTACTCCTCTTTCAAACACACACACACACACGCTAGTTGTGCCTCTGTGCCCACCGCGCACACTCTCGATACGTCTTTCTCTCCCCCCCTCCCAACAATGACAGCAGAAGGGTGACAACTCGATCTGATCATAATCTGTCAATTGGTTTCTCTCTCAAACATTGTGTCTCAGTGCCTCGCTCGGTAGCCCCCTCGATATGTAGACTTCTCGTGCATGCACAGATGTAGTGACGATGATGCTGAACCCAGTGTGCCTTGTTTTTGACGGCCTCATGTGATAGTTTTCACCCTGTTTTCTGTTAATTAACAAGGCAACCTTTTCTTTGTTACTACTAGTGAATCTGAAATCATTCGGGGCAGACATAAAATATATCACTTCAACCCAATTATCGCAGCAACTATTTTAAAAGAAATAAGCTAGCTGCCCGTGCGTTGCACGGAACATCAAGATGCATTTGTATGAGTAGTTTATCTTGTGAGAGAAAAGGTTGAACGAGGGAAGGCCTTATTTGCGAATGTGGAGATACATGTGGGTATATTTTTGCAAAATTGCCATAGTTTCTTTCCTATCTATTAGATATAAATCTGACGGCCTATATTGCAGGATGGCACGCACACCATCATCACCAACTCTGTTTTCTACTTCCTCCGTCCAAAAATACTTGTCATCAAAATGGATAAAAAGAGATGTATCTAAAACTAAAATACGTCTATATACATTTCCTTTTATCCATTTTGATGACAAGTATTTCCGAACGGAGGGAGTATTTGTCTTTTTAGAGATTTCAACAAGTGACTATGATCGGACCTTACCAACATACTCAAAAAAGTAGTCCATAATTTTGATATTACCCTCTTTTCTTGGTTGTACAGTGCCATCTAGATACCTCATAAATAAATAAAGTACTACATGATACTAATATATGATACATGGCGCAGGAGTACTAAGTATTATTAATACAGTTTTGCTAGAACTCGTCTAGATGAGATATAATTTGGTCTCATTCATCTTTTATAGCCATTGGATGTGATGCTATATAAGATGCGCGTGTGCTGACGTGGGTTGTATTTGTTCTTGTGCAACGAACTAACCACTGCATTTCATGTTTGAGAGTCTCAAGTCATTAAAAGCATACAATCCCCACATCTCTTCGTGGTTGATTCCTCTATTTATCTCAAAAAATAAGAAACAACGTGAGAGTTAATGCACCACGCCTATGTGTTTACTATTTGGTTTTCATAAGATGACTTAATACTCACCTAGACGGAGGGAGTATTCGATTTGACAGCGGGCGGCGTAGTTCCCGATATGGCTTTAATGCAGACGAGGGAGGGAGTAGCGGTTCCCGATATGTTGAACGACCAATGCATCCTCCTTCAATTAATGCATGAGGGAAGTAATGGGAGGAGGTCCGGGAAAAGAGGCTGCATGATGTGAATGCAACGCAGTTTACCCTCATATAAAGGCGCCCCTCCATTCCAATGCATCTACCACATCGTACGCACCTAAGCATTTGCCTAACCACCTACACTAAGCGCAAAAGAGCTCACTCCAGACCCATGGCGGCGATGCTCGTGAGCGGCCAGCGGCTGCGCCAGATGGTCCACGACGCCGGCCTATGGCATGACGCCGAGGATTGTCTCCAGACGGTGTTGGAGACCGGCTGGTGGATGGCCGCCTTCGGCGCCAACTACGACTCTCTGTTGGACCAGATGATCGTTGCCACAGGCAACAAGTTCACCGTCCTCAAGAAGCTCGCGGACGACATCGCCGTACTCCTCCAACCCGCACACCCGGGATCCTCATTGCCTGCCACCCTAATCGGCCTCCATGGCCGGAACCTCTTTCAAGCACTGGTGGCCCTGTGACTACCCGCCGACGCCACGAAGAATGTCCACCTGGAGGTCGCACTCGCCATGAGGCGCCTCGCCCTGCAAGAATTTGTCGACCTACACATCCACATGTACGAGGAAATCGTGTACATACGTATCTACAAGGCCAGTGAGGACGCTACGACATTGGCCTTCCTCAACCGGCTGGAAGCGTTGGATGCCTTTGCTGAGAAGCACCTCAACCTCGCCACAAAAGCCGCCGCTCCTTAGCCTCCGGTCGGTGGCCCGGCGGACTAAGTTGAGGAGGAGGAGGAGGTCGTACGTTCGTGGATCCATCTTTCTTCTTGCCTTCTATAACCACCACTGCGATCGCATCATCGTGGCCTTAATTCTTATTGTGCTATTGCATTCTCGTTCCAGTCAATACCAACATGTGCGATCCCTTTGCTTAATTATATGCATCACTATAACTAGTACTCCATCCGTCAATTTATAAGTTGTGCTTACCTTTTCCATCAACTTCGTGCAACGCGCGGGCATCTTGCTAGAAACACTGGAATATGTCTATATAATCCGGATGTGATAGTCCATTTAAAATCTCAAAAAGACAAATATTTAGGTACGAAGGGAGTAATATATTAGGAGTATATCAAAACAATAGTGATTTCTTTCAAGTTTGTGAACAAATACTACTATTCTACTACTTTGGATCCATCGCAACGCACGGGCACATTGCTGGTAAAAGGAAAAGGCCTGCCGTGTTTGCATCGCAACCCCACACGCCCGGGAATCGGGAGTACAACATGGCCCGTCCAGCACGACACATAGCTTAGGGAATGTGTGTTTCCTAGCATTTTCACTTTCATGTGGGACCGCCTTGAGCAAACCAACACCCCTCCCGCTGCCAGGTTGGAAAACAGAAATGAGGGGAAGATCTAGCTATAGCACAGAAGCCAAGAAATTTGGTGTCAGACGGGGCTCGTTGATAGAGTAGGAGCATTCCGTACTAGTACTACTCCTACTAGTACCAAGTTTGTACTCCTAATACTATATCACTAGTACTACCACTATACAACTAGTAGGTACGTGCACGACACAACATCGTAGGAACAAAAAACGGGAAGATCTTGTTTTGGGTGATTTATCTTTTTTCTATCAACGTAGTATGAATAATATGATGTGGGGGGCACCCATGAAGCTTATTGGGCTTGGTTGCATGGCTACGGAAGGTTAGAGAAAAATAAATAGATAATGTGTTTAGAGTGCACTCCACTAAATAGATATATATATATATACTTTGGATCCATCGCAACGAACCAGCACATCTATATCTATACCCCCTATATAGTGTGTGAAAAACTTTGAAAGTTGGTCGTTGGATGAAGCCAATCCGATGGTACAAATATGGCAAATCCGAGAACTACTGGCCGTTGGATATCATCCACCAGATCCTACCACATGTATAATCTAAAAGACTCCATGGTTGAACTTAATTCATGACTAAGGGCCTCTTTGATTCATAGGATTGCAGAAACACAGGAATAGGAAAAAAGTAGGATTGGAATGGCATGTTCATTGGATCCCTATAGGATTTGAGTTTGTTTGATTGTGTCACATGAAAAACAAAGGATTTCTTTCAGTAGGTTGGAGTGCATGTTAGAATTCTTGTGAAACATAGTACAAATGAATCCTTAGGAAAATATTCTACATGATTAAATCCTATGAATCAAACGACCAACATAGGAAATATTCCTAAGGATTCTAATCCTTCAAAGATCATATGAAAATCCTTTGAATCAAACAGACACTAACTTTGCCACACCTAAGCTTAGGCAAACTTATTAGTTATTCGAAACGAGAGAAACAAGTTGGCAAGCCTAAGGGAATCTTGCCACATTTTTTGTGTGTATGTCATGTGGGGCCTTGGTGTGGCTTGCCTAAGGTGTGGATTGAATCAAACACTCGGCTTAGTTAATCAAAATTGACTAACCTTACATTCCACCAGATTTTGCCACATGTTAGAATCCAGAAAGCTCCACGTGTAGAAGCATAATGCACAAACCACCAGAATCTCATGCGTGCAATGCACGTGTACCTTACTAGTACTAGTTGGTAGTAGTAAGAAACAAATTCTAGTTTTGGCACGAGCTCATACTGCGGGAGCACCACAAGGCCTTCCGCATGAGTTACATTTCCCTCTCGGGGCCCACGGGACCGAACTTCAGTGGCTAAGTGGTAGAAACGAGAAACGTGATGGTCGTCGTGGTTCAACTTCCATGGACAAGCTGTCATGTCTGCTGACACATGTATATGAAAAATAGAGTGTTTATATTTCAAGCATGAGGGAGTCCTGGATTAGGGGGTGTCCGGATAGCAGGACTATACCTTCGGCCGGACTCCTGGACTATGAAGATACAAGATTGAAGACTTCGTCCCGTGTTCGGAAGGGACTTTCCTTGGCGTGGAAGACAAGCTTGGCGATGCGGATATGTAGATCTCCTACCATTGTAACCGACTCTGTGTAACCCTAGCCCTTTCCGGTGTCTATATAAACCGGAGGGTTTTAGTCCATAGGAAAAAACAACAATCATACCATAGGCTAGCTTCTAGGGTTTAGCCTCCTTGATCTCGTGGTAGATCTACTCTTGTACTACCCATATCATGAATATTAATCAAGTAGGACGTAGGGTTTTACCTCCATCAAGAGGGCCCAAACCTGGGTAAAACATCGTGTCCCCTGCCTCCTGTTACCATCCGCCTAGACGCACAGTTCGGGACCCCCTACCCAAGATCCGCCGGTTTTGACACCGACATTGGTGCTTTCATTGAGAGTTCCTCTATGTTGTCACTTTTAGGACCGATGGCTTCTCCGATCATCAACAGCGATGCGATCCAGGGTGAGACCTTTCTCCCCGAAGAGATCTTCGTATTCGGCGGCTTTGCACTGCGGGCCAATTCGCTTGGCCATCTGGAGCAGATCGAAAGCTACACCCCTGGCCATCAGGTCAGATTTGGAAGTTTGAGCTACACGGCCGACCTCCGCGGAGACTTGATCTTCGACGGATTCGAGCTGCAGCCAAGCGCGCCGCACTGTCTCGATGGGCATGATCTAGCTCTGCCGCTGAACAGTGCCCTGGAGGCCGCACCCGCATCAGCTCCGACCCTTAATTCGGAGCCAACTGCGCCAATCGAGGATGGGTGGTTGGACACCGCCTCGGGGGCTGCAATCTCTATGGCGATCGATCCAAACAACAACCTTATTCTCTACGAAGCCCGTGACTCCAAGGAGCCGGACTCCTCTCCAGACTCCGAGCCCTCTGCGCCCCTACAGATCAAACCCGATCGGGCGCCGATCATGGAGTTCACCGCCACAAACATCTTTCAGCACTCGCCCTTCGGCGATATTCTGAATTCACTAAAGTGTCTCTCTTTATCAGGAGAGCCCTGGCCGGACTATGGTCAGCAAGTTTGGGATGCGGATGATGAAGAAATTCAAAGCCCACCCACCACCCACTTCGTAGCCACTGTCGATGATTTAACCGACATGCTCGACTTCGACTTCGAAGACATGACGGTATGGACGCCGATGCAGGAGACGATCAAGAACCAGCGCCTATAGGGAACTGGAAAGACACCTCATCGTATGATATATACATGGTGGACGCCCCAAAAGAAGGCAATGGCGTTGGCACAACGGAGGATGACCCCTTCAAGAAGCAGCCTAAGCGCCGGCGTCAGTGGCGCCGCTCTAAATCCCGCCAAAGCAAAAATGGTGATTCCGGCACGGGAGATAATAACACCCTGGACAGTGCCGAAGACAACCACCTCCAGCAAGATTCAGCACATGAGGATGGAGAGGCCAGCCCTCATGAGAGAGCGGCAGACAGAGAGGTCGAGGACGATAATTATATGCCTCCCTCCGAAGACGAGGCAAGCCTCGACGACGACGAATTTTTGTGCCGGAGGATCCCGTCAAACAAGAGCGTTTCAAACGCAGGCTTATGGCCACGGCGAGCGGCCTCAAGAAAAAACAGCAACAACTTAGAGCTGATCAAGATTTGCTAGCTGATAGATGGACTGAAGTCCTTGCGGCCGAAGAGTATGAACTCGAACGCCCCTCCAAGAGCTACCCAAAGAGCAGGTTGCTACCTCGATTAGAGGAGGAAGCATTTAAACCTACATCACCAGCGCATGATGCGGCCGACCGGCCACCCCGTGGCCACCCCGGCGCCACTCAAAAAATACCAAGGCACGGGAAAACGCGCCAGACCTGCGAGATATATTGGAGGACAAGGAAAGGCAAACAAGATCGATCTATGGATCGCGTGGGCGCCCCATGGCACGAGACGGTAATCGTCACTCCGGATACAGTAAATCCGGCCGGGCCGAACAAAGTAGACAAAGCTCGTTTGAGCTGCGTCGTGATATAGCCCAATACAGAGGCGCCGCACACCCACTATGCTTCACAAATGAAGTAATGGATCATTAAATCCCCGAGGGTTTCAAACCCGTGAACATCAAATCATACGATGGCACAATAGATCCTGCAGTATGGATGGAGGACTATCTCCTTCATATCCACATGGCCCGCGGTGATGACCTACACGCCATCAAATACCTCCCACTCAAGCTTAAAGGACCAGCTCGGCATTGGCTTAACAGCTTGCCAGCAGAATCAATTGGTTGTTGGGAGGACCTGGAAACGGCATTCCTCGACAATTTTCAGGTCACTTATGCGCGACCACCAGACGTCGATGACCTAAGCCACATAATTCAGCAGCCAGAGGAATCGGCCAGACGATTATGGACATGGTTCCTAACCAAGAAAAATCAAATCATCGACTGTCCGGACGTAGAGGCCCTAGTAGCCTTCAAGCATAACATTCGTGACGAGTGGCTTGCACGGCACCTAGGACGGGAAAAACCAAAATCTATGGCAGCCCTCACGACACTTATGACCCGCTTTTGCGCGGGAGAAGACAGCTGGCTAGCTCGCAGCAATAACATGACCAAGCGCCCTGGTAATTCGGATACCAAGGACAGCAGTGGCAGGTCGCGTCGCAACAAGCAAAAGCGCCGCACTAACGGCGACAATGCTGAGGATACGGCAGTTAATGCCGGATTCAGAGGCTCTAAACCCGGTCAGCGGAAAAAGCCATTCAAAAGAAATACTCCGGGCCCGTCCAGTTTGGACCGAATACTCGACCGCTCATGCCAGATACATGGCACCCCCGAAAAACCAGCCAATCACACCAACAGGGATTGTTGGGTGTTCAAGCAGGCAGTCAAGTTAAATGCCGAAAGCAGAGACAAGGGGCTGCATAGAGATGACGAGGAGGAGCCCCGGCCGCCGAACAACAGTGGATAGAAAGGTTTTCCCCCACAAGTGCGGACGGTGAACATGATATACGCAAGCCACGTCCCCAAGAGGGAGCGGAAGCGTGTGCTAAGCAAGGTTGGAAAAAGCGGTAGGCATAAGCGAGGCGGTTGGCCTTCGCCTAGTGCCTAGGCGGTGCTTAAGCGCCCTAGGCATAGCCTAGGCAGTTATATAATTTTCAATGCAACATGAGTTGATAACGATCCTTTGGGCAAAGGCGTCTCTCCTTCTATGTCGTCGGGTTGGCACCTCAATCTTCTTGACACGTCCACTAGACGGGTGTCAGTAAATTCAACCTTTATGCAACGTTCTGGCATGTGCCCTGTTGATCCTCCGCAAGCTGCATGCTTGCTTGACACCTAATCTTGACAAGCCATCAACTGGTCTATGAGGTGGAGTGGCTGAAGAGCGAGATGGGGAATTTTCCGGCAAAGACTTTGTGGGGTCTGTGGCTTGCCGGTGTTGAGCTTGTAGACAACTGGAGTCTTGACCTTTAGTACTAACTTAGTACTTCTCAATGACTTTCCAGGATGTCTTCTTCACGGTCTTGGTTGCCCAAGTATTGAGTCTTGGGTAGAGGTATCCTCCGGCAAGCCCTTGCCATCCGGAGGGCTACCACTACCTGTGCACAAGTCTGGGAGTACTAAAGGACCCCTAATTTAGTACACCGACAATATCTAGTTATCATATGTGTATTTTATTAATTCAGGGCATATAAGTATGTTAACTACCAGCCACTACAATTGGAATATGGTCTTTTTGGCATATCAGTGCAACATGGCATGATTTATCTCTTGGGTAGACAATTTCTTACTTGCTCTGCCTAGACTTCTGCTTATGCCCTAGGCGAGGCGTTTGGCCATTGCCTAGCGCCTAGGCATGCCTAAGTGCCTCCTAGGCACTGCCTTTTCCAACCGAGGCGCTAAGGGACGTATACGCGATGGAGCCAGTCGCCCCAAAGTTCAGCCCATGGTCTTCCTACCCGATCACTTTTGATCGAACAGACCACCCCACTAGCACCCGTCATGGCAGATTCACCGTGTTGGTTCTAGACCCAATTATTGACGGATTTCACCTCACTAGAGTCCTTATGGACGGCGGCAGCAACCTGAACCTGCTTTACTAGGATACAGTGCAGAAAATGGGCATCGATCCCTCGAGGATTAAACCCACTAAAACAACCTTGAAAGGCGTCATACCAGGTGTAGAGGCCAACTTTACAGGCTCAGTTACACTTGAAGTGGTCTTCGGATCTCCGGATAATTTCCGAAGCAAGGAGTTAATCTTCGACATAGTCCCGTTCCGCAGTGGCTATCACGCACTGCTCGGGCAAACCGCATTTGCCAATTTCAATGTGGTGCCGCACTACGCATACCTCAAGCTCAAGATGCTAGGCCCTCGAGGCATCATCACGGTCAATGGAAACACCGAACGCTCTCTCCGAACGGAGGAGCATACAGCGGCTATCGCAGCGGAAGTACAAAGCAGCCTCTCAAGGCAATTCTCTAGTCCGGCCATTAAACGTCTGGACAACGTCAAGTGCGCCCGAAGTAACCTACAACAAGACCGCCTGTCACGTTCAGAGCAAGCGTAAAAATGCGGCCCCAACCCTAGCCCTCGCGAACTTGCGAAACCAGTGCTGCGCATACATAACTACGCTCTGGAAATACCATGGGCATAGGGGGAGGGTCACCATCATGGCATGCTCGAAACGCGTCTTAAACCGCACTAGGGGCTGCCGATTTCTTAATTTTCTCTTATTTTCAGGACTCCATTCTTCGAAAGTCTTGTCCGGCAGTACAATTGCCGCACAAACGATACAACCAGGGAAGCAGAAAACTACGCCGCACTATGGAACTCTAAGGTGGTCTCTATAACGAGCAGTATACCTGTTTCACATAACATTCCGCAGCTTGCCCCTGGAAAAGACATGTTAAATAGTCCCATCTTTTGCTTATTGCAGTATTTGTATCGTTCTGCTTTGATCGCAGCTTTTTTCAATAAACAATGCATAGCCTCCGTCTATTATTGCATTACTCTTTTTTATGAATATATGTTCATTAATGACATGTTGCACCCGTACACTTTGGTACGGCCAATACGCCAGGGGCTTAAGTACCCCACAATACGGTGTGAGAAGTCCGAACACTTTCACAAATGCGGCACCCCGAACTTATAGCATTATATGCATCGGCTCCGAATCATGTCTTGGGTCAATAGTTGGGTTTGCCCGGCTGCTATGTTTTGGTACCTTACGTTCCGTTATATCGGCTAAGGTAGCACTAGGAGAACTACTACGATTGTGCCCCAGTTGAGCTGGGCTAAGCACCTCAGTAGAGAAAGCTAAAACTGACCATCATGATGAGGCAAGAGCCGGTCGCTGTTCGAGAGGTTTTCGAGTCCCTAAAGACTTATGCCGCATAGAGCGAGGAGTCGGCTTTGTCCGGCCTAGGCATTGATAGCGCCCCAAACTCGGTCTTCCGAATACCAGGGGCTTCGCCGAAATTTAAAATTATAGAATTCTATGGCTAAGTGAGAGTGTTCAAGCATTATTGTCCAATTGCCTTGTTCGTTGTGTTGAGCGCCTCCCTCGAAGGACCCAAGAATGGGAAAAAGAGCGCTCATGTTTATCCTGAACACCCAAGCACTCGTGCCATGGGGGCAGAAGACGACGACTCGCCATCTCTCAAATTTGATAAATGGCCGCACAGAAGGTAATATTTTAAATTCAAAAGCATTTCTTAGCGCACATGAACAAGTTTTTAGCTCATAGGACAAAACGAGCGAGTTTACTGAAAAATTACATCCATGGAACATTCATCCGCCACAAGGCAGGCACCCTTCAGAATGCCCTCATAATACATCTCGGGCTTGCGCTGCTCCTTGCCCGGCGGTGGCCCGTCCTTCACAAGCTTCTCAGCATCCAGCTTGCCCCAGTGCACCTTCGCACGGGCAAGCGCCCTACGGGCACCCTTGATGCATACGGAGCGCTTGATTACTTCGAGCCTTGGAAAGGCCTCCACCAGCCACCTCACCAGCCCGAAGTAGCTCCCAGGCATGGCCTCTCCAGGCCACAGCCGGACTATGAGGCCCTTCATGGCCTGTTCGGCAACCTTATGGAGCTCGACCAGCTATTTCAGCTGGTCGCTTAAGGGCACCGGGTGTTCGGCCTCAGCATACTGAGACCAGAACACCTTCTCCGTCGAGCTTCCCTCCTCGGCTCGGTAGAAGGCGGCGGCATCCGACACGCTACGGGGCAAGTCTGCAAATGCTCCTGGAGAGCTCCGGATTCGGGTAAGTAACAAGTAATTCACTTTTACGTGCTTGCTTTGAATAAAGAATGCCTTACCCGCTGCTATCCTTTTTATTGCCTCAACCTCCTGGAGGGCCTTTTGGGCTTCGGCCTTAGCAGACTTGGCATCTTCAATGGCCGCTGCGAGCTCAGACACTCGCGTCTTCGAGTCAAGCTGCAAACTGTCAAGTTTTTTCATGAGAGTCTGGAGCTCTTGCCGCACCTCGCCAACCTGCGTCTCATGCTTCTCCCGCTCGGTGCGCTCCGTGGCCGCCCTCTTCTCGGCGTCGGACAGCGCTTGCTTAAGGGTCGCCACCTCAATTGTGGTCGTGTTAATCCTGTCACTTCTTGCAATTGCACCTTTCACCTATTTCAACAAGGTATTTCTTACCTTCCTTCTCCTCGAGCTGCCGCTTGGCTAGGCGGAGCTCTTGCTCGGACCGCTCGAGGTTCTGCTTCAGCGTGCGCACCTCCATAGTCAGTGCGGCGGATGCTAGCAGCGAAGCCTGCATACGCATATTGACTTACTTTTGTTAGACTCCTGCGAACGTTATTAGATCCTCTATTCGGCTTTTCTTTCCGAATGCCAAACAGAGCATCAGGGGCTACTGTCTATGCGGTAATATTTTTACATATCTTTTACTTACCTCAAAGCCTGTTAGAAGGCTGGCACAGGCTTCAGTCAGTCCACTCTTGGCGGACTGAACCTTCTGGATCACCGCACTCATAACAGTGCGGTGCTCCTCATCGATGGAGGCGCCGTTAAGCACCTCCAGCAAATTGTCCGGTGCCTCCGGTTGGACGGAGGTCACCGGCTCGGTAGGCTTGCTCCTCTTGGAAGGAGGCTGCCTACCGGAGTCCGAAACCGTTGAAGGTTCCGGCATGGTGTCCGGTTCAAAGCCGGACTTAGAGCCCTTGGGGGTTCTATCCCCTTTACGCCTGGAGTCCGGGTGGTTGCCTTGCGGCGCCTCCAGGACCACCTCCTCCTGGCTTGGAACCTGTTGGGACGCCACCTCGGCGTCGTCCGTAGGGTGGGAGGAGGTAGCCGCCGGAAGTGAATTCACATTCGACGAATCCAGGGAGCCGCTCGATGACTCGTCGAGCCCGGCCTTGGCCAAACTGCATAGACATGTTCGATGTAAGGAAAAGCTGTGCAATGGGGGAATACTATGAATCACTCTGGTATTCGGATACTTACGATCTTGCCAGGGGCTTGGCCCTGTGCGGCCACTCCTCTTCGCCGTCTTCGGTGTTGGTGGAGTAGTCCGGAGGAGGGGTCTTCCCCTTCTTGGACCCTTTGGCCTCCCCAGTTGGGGCGGCCTTCCTTTTCTTCCCTCCCCCGCTGGAGGGGGAGAGGTCTCTTCTTCCTCCTCCTCGTCTTCATGGGAGGAGTGCGCCTTGGAGTCGTCGGATGATGAATCCGACACCTCCTGGCGCCGGGCACTCTTTCGAGTCCCCGTGGCCTTCTTCTTGGCCTTCTTCTCCAGCACCACATAGGGTGCCAAAACCAGCAGCTTCGCCAAGCGAGCGTCTGCTGGGCCTTCGGGCAAAGGAGCCGGACAGTTGATCTGTCCGGACGTCTCCTGCCAATCCTATCAAAGGTAAGGGAGCTTAGATCCCGCATGGAGTCAAACCATGAAAAACTACTACCCTGTAAAAGGTAGAAACAGCATACCGCACGAGCATGGCATTGCGTGCTAAATTCGTGATCCTCGGTAGCGGATGTGGGGGCATCGACGCCCTTGAAAAGCACCTTCCAGGCCTCTTCGTACGTTGTGTCGAAGAGCCTGCTCAGAGTTCGATGCGGTGCCAGGTCGAACTCCCACAGGTTGAAAGCCCGTTGTTGACATGGGAGGATCTGGCGGATGAGCATAACCTGGACTACGTTAACAAGTTTGAGCTTCTTTTCCACCAGGGTTTGGACGCATGTTTGGAGTCCGGTCAGCTCTCCTTTTTTACCCCACGACAGGCCCGTCTCTTTCCAGGAGGCGAGCCGCGTAGGGGGTCCGGATCGGAACTCGGGGGCTACGACCCATTGAGGGTCGCGCGGCTCGGTGATGTAAAACCACCCCGATTGCCACCCCTTTAGGGACTCCACGAAGGAGCCCTCGAGCCATAGGACATTGGGCATCTTGCCCACCATGGCGCCTCCGCACTCCGCCTGGGTGCCGCGCACCACCTTCGGCTTGACATTGAAAGTCTTGAGCCATAGGCCTAAATGGGGGCGGATGCGGAAGAAAGCCACGCACACGACGATGAACGTCGAGATGTTGAGGGCAAAGTTCGGGGCCAAATCGTGGAAATCCAGGCCATAGTAGAACATGAGCCCCTGGACAAATGCGTGGAGAGGGAAGCCATGTCCATGGAGGAAATAAGGGAGGAACACCACCCTCTCATGGGGCCTAGGGGTGGGGATGATCTGCCCCTCTTTGGGAAGCCAGTGCGCAATGTCGTTAGATAAGTATCCGGCCTTCCTTGGTCTTTTGATGTGTCCCTCCGTGATGGAGGAGACCATCCACTTGCCTCCCGCTCCGGACATGGCTGGAGAAGGTTGAGGTGGGGGGTGCGGACTTGGGCACTGCAGCTCGAGTGTGCGGAAATGGATAGGCAAAGGAGGAAGAAGGCGTGGATGAAAAGGTGGATCCTTATCCCCTTATATGGGCGGACACGACTATGCGTCCCCACCAGCCTGGTAAAACTCGCCTATATCCCAAGTGCCATAATCAATGGCGTGGTTGGGTTACCCACGCCCGTATTGATGAGAATACCGGAAAAAGGGGACACAATCTCTGCTTTGCCAAGACGCCAAGGAAACCGCCTCACTAAACGCGCTGAGGTAGAACAGTAAAACAATTCGAATAAACACTTGGCCGTGGTGTGATGTCATGCGATGGAATACGTTAGCAGATTAGATTTGTGTAAATATTATTCTCTCTATGGCAATATGTGGAAACTTATTTTGCAGAGCCGGACACTACCTTTGTGTTCAAAATCTTCTATGAAGTACTTGGAGGAGGAACCCGCCTTGCAATGCCGAAGACAATCTGCACGCCGGACTCGTCGTCATTGAAGCCTGGTTCAGGGGCTACTGAGGGAGTCCTAGATTAGGGGGTGTCCGGATAGCCAGACTATACCTTTGGCCGGACTCCTAGACTATGAAGATACAAGATTGAAGACTTCGTCCCGTGTCCGGAAGGGCCTTGCCTTGGCGTGGAAGGCAAGCTTGGCGATGCAGATATGTAGATCTCCTACCATTGTAACCGACTCTGTGTAACCCTAGCCCTTTCTGGTGTCTATATAAACCGGAATGTTTTAGTCCATAGGGAAAAACAACAATCATACCATAGGCTAGCTTCTAGGGTTTAGCCTCCTTGATCTCGTGGTAGATCTACTCTTGTACTACCCATATCATCAATATTAATCAAGCAGGACGTAGGGTTTTACCTCCATCAAGAGGGCCTGAACCTGGGTAAAACATCGTGTCCCTTGCCTCCTGTTACCATCCGCCTAGACGCACAGTTCGGGACCCCCTACCCGAGATCCGCCGGTTTTGACAACGACAAAGCACGTGAACAAGTATTATTCTACTACTTTGGATCCATTGCAATGCACGGGCCAGCACATTGGTAGTAGTAGTGTCCATCTCTATCTCTAGAGGCCTTCCCTCGTTCATTCTTTTCTCTCACAAGATAAACTACTCATACAAATGCATCTTGATGTTCCATGGAACGCACGAGGATGTTTCCTTGGGGGTATCTCTAGCGCAGCGTGGCCGTAGTTGCAAGTTAACGCCCCTTGAGATGCCGACGTTGAGGGGCACTCGGATTTCCTCCGATGAGCACGTAAGATGAGTTTGATCACGTAGTAAATGCATTCTAAAGACTAATTCCGTGTCCATTTCCTAATTCTCCCCCTGCCCACTGTTTCACAGGTTAGGCTCGGTGCGAGTGGAGATTGGCTTGCATATGTACGGGAGGGTACCAACATCAATTTGCACAACATTTACAATGGTGAAACCGTTCCCGTAGAACCTTTGTCCAACATTGGGATCAGCCATGCAACAGGCCACCACATGAATTGGTACGATGGAATCATGGTGAGATTGAATAAGATAGCATGAACCTTGCACATGGCGGTCAAAGGCGGACCATGCTATCTACGGCCGATTTGTTGCCGTATGAGTAGGAAGACACTGTGCTCCTTTCTAACCGCATCTTCGCGGTGACAAACCAGGGGACTTATTTTGTATGGGACACATCCTACGATATACTCCCTCTCTCCCAGTTTATTTGTTTGAATCTTTTTGTTTTATAAGTTGCAAATTCAAATTTAGAGCTCCCCATCACATGTTGAGATTACAATGTCCATTAAATCGTTGCGTGCATGTATAGTAAAGAAACAAATCTCGAGTTTGGCACGAGTTCGTGCTGCAGGAGCACCACAAGCCCTGGCGCAGGAGTTACATTTCCCTCTCAGGGCCGTCGGGACTGACGGGCAGTGGGGCCAAGAGGGGTGAGCCGCAGGTCGGGGGACGGGTGGTTTCATGGGTTTGAGCGGCGTCGTGGGAATCGCAGGTGGCTGTGGTAGAAAGTTGATGCTCGCTGCATTTTAGGTGGCCCACATGTCATGCACACAAAGGCAGAGGGGCGGTGTAGCCGAGAGGGGTGAGGCGCATGTCGGGGGGCGTGGTGCCGTGGGTTGGAGAGGCGTCGTGGGAATCGCTAGATGAAACGTGATGGTCGCCGTAGTTGAACTTCCATGGACAAGTTGTCATGTCTACGGACACATGCACTGCATACCGATCACTAGAAGGAGTAGCAGAGAAAGCTATATATGCGGATAAATAGTTCCTTATAGTCAAGCCGACCCACGCTACTACTCTGTTCCAAAGTCATGCACACCATCGAAATAGTCCATCTATATCAATATACACCGAGAGGGAATAATTTTTTTTACAAGAGAGGAAATAGTTCATCCATCCATAATGCCCTCCTGCTGGTGCAGCCTTTTCTTCTTCTTCTTCTTCTTCTTCTTCTTCTTCTTCTTCTTCTTCTTCTTCTTCTTCTTCTTCTTCTTCTTCTTCTTCTTCTTCTTCTTCTTCTTCTTCTTGTTCTTCTTTTTCTCATTCTCTGTGGGAGGTGGCTTCGCAACAAGCTCTTTGGACCTTGCAGCTATCTCGAAACTCACACGGGCATCGAGGGCAGCAAATTTTATCCGCTCGTACATCAAGGGATAATTCTAGCATCCAGATGACCTTAATGCCACTGTCTCATCACCCTTCTGAAGATTTTTACCGAGCATAAAATTTGCTACGTCGAATAGGGATGGTGTCTGTTTATCACAAACTTCTACAGGAATTTTGATTCTGGTTTGTAGGTCAGCGATGCTATTCAAATTAAGGTTGTACGGCTCCAGCTTTTGTCTGTCCCCTTGGATGGCTGCCCCACAGAAGTATACGTCCTCTCGAGACAACAAAACGTGAAGCCCACCTGGTATGGAGGGCGAATGTATGATGTGGTACACCAAAACTTCATCTTCGAGGCACGGCTGAAGGACGGCAGCGCGCTGGATCTTCCCAGGGGCATGCTCCGTGTACTATGCGTCGAGACCGATGACCCTCGTCTCTACCTTTTCGAGGGAGTTGGATACATTGTCGATCCACTGCCGAACAACCCTTGGGGTGGACGGTGACGGTGGCAACTATGCGCATCGAGCCTTCGACGAGGACATGTTGGACGCTAAAAACCTGCATCTCGATCTCTATCGCCATTTGGAGCCGCTGGAACAGAGGGCTATGGTTTGGAGAATTAGGATTAGATGGCTAGTCTAAGTGAAGTAGTAGATGATTATTTAAAGAGGTTAAAACAATGTGAACGTAGTGGGGTTTGGATGCAAATGAAGACGAAGGAGAGATGAAGAAGCCGAGGAGAATCGGTTCCTGATGGAGAAGTAAATGGGAGAAGTGGCGTGCAGGCAGTTGATTAGAGGGCTAGGTAGACTAAACGAAAAGGCTATGCGGGTAGACTGATGAGTCGTACCTGTTCGTGTACGTGACCATCCTTCCTGATAGGTGGGACCTATGCAAACAGATAAAATAATGTGTCGTAGTTTTTTTTAGCGCATGGGTGGGAGACACAACATTCTCTAGTTAAGGAATACTCCCTCCGTTTAGGTGAGTATAAGTCACCTTATGAAAATCAGGTTTTCCCAAAACCTTTACGCGTGGAGCATTAACTTCCTGCTCGATCCCCTCCCAGCCTCGTTAGCCAGCGTTCTCTTCCTCTGCTGCTGTGTTCTACCTTTCCATTTTTCCTCTTCTCAAGTGTGGAAAGATCTGCATGCCGTTCTTGATGCACCAGAACGACCACTGCATGCATCGCGGCAGAGCGTTGATTGGGCATGCATGAGAATTTGGTTCTGCTCGCAATATGGATGGTACCTGAACGATGAAGTGAACATGCATGCTAGCACGGGAGACCTATTTATGCTATACAATACTGGAGTACTCATGTACCTACTACTAGTAGTAGTAGTAGTACAACTGTGGTACACTTGATGGTCAAAATACTATTCATCCGGTCCTCACAGTGAAGTGACAACACCCTGCGCCTGACACTAGTCCAGGTGGCGTGTTCGGGTTACCAAAGTTAGCCTCACCCTATGCACAATGCAGTCTGTCACCGCCGTTGTACAGCACATTGGCGCCTTGCCTCATCTCCCTCTCCGCTCCCATAGCACCACTCCATCTCCATCTCCTTCTCCGTCTCCATCTCATTGTGCCCCCGTGTACCGTCGCCTCACTCGCCTCCCCCAGTACCACTATTCCCTTGCTAGCAGCTCCAGCACCGACATCCTTCTCCCCCGTAAATCAAGCCCCCTTCCAAACTCCACCATGGCCGAACGTGAACCACGCAACATCCATATGAGCCGCGATTGGAGCAATCTCCCCAGTGACATCCTCGACCTCTCTTGTTCGTGTATGGATATGTTGAGCGCCCTGCGGCTGGCTGCATGTTCGAGGTACATGCACATGGCCATCGTCGAAGCGAGGCCGAAGCTTTTCAAGACACCCTGCTTGCTGCTATCTGGTCTTGCAAGATTGGCTCACCATGATATGGAGGCGTGCATGATGCCCCTCGACTTCAATCCGATCTCCATTAGCCGAAACTTCTTTGCAGGTATGTAGTGGGTCGCCGTACATCATTTCCCTCGACATCGATCCGATCACCATCACCCGAAACTTCTTGGCAGGTACGTACCGGGTCGGCATGAACTCCCACTGGATGGCTGCCTTCAGAGAAGATGGTAAAAAGTTGGTGCTCGTGAACTTCCAGACCTCCTATGAGCTTATCCTTCCTCCGTTGGATTATATAGAGTATTACCATCGCGGTCCAAGTCATCTACATTACTACGTCAGTTGGACGGACCTTGTTTTGAAGAAGATTGTAATCTGCCAAGTGCCCACACAACATGCGAATTACGCAGACTTCAAGCTAATTGCCTTGTTCGACCGCGGACTCGCCTATCTTTACGCTCGTGCATTCTTTAGCTGGAGACAACTCGGCTCGTAGTGGATCATCGTCAAAGCTGATACACACTTCTGTGATGCTATTGAACACAATGGCATCATCTACACGATTGACAAAGCAGATGGCACCACGTATTGCTGGGACGGCGCGTGTAAGTTGTTTCCTCTCATGTTAATGATGACTCCATGACACTGTTTGAACTTTTTGTGATGATTGGCATATCTCTGTTTGAGCAGAATTTGAGTAGAACTATGGCAGTGTATTAGAGACGCCGTAAATCAGCTATATTTGGAATGAGTTAATTCATGCGATTGTGACCATGTCATTACAGCCAATTTGTACCCTGAATAATAAAACGGTTAGGAATATATGGATATTATCCTTATTTTACAGTGATCTATATACTACTACTAAATATGAGTGTGTATCAATGGCCATGTTAGTTTCCTCATTTTCATGATGTAGAAACATGCACCACACTATTGGTTTCATCTAACCATACATTAGGGAAGTAAATGTGCATATGGAGAACTCTATATTTGGAAGTAGTGAAATCTTGCGATGCTTACCATGTGTACATACCTATATTCGCCCTTCAGCAATCAATGGCTAGAATAATATCCTGGCAAAAAAAAATTCCCACAGAACACGAGTATATAACAATGCATGGTCTGTTAGTTACCTTGAAGAATTTGTTTGTGAGGACAGAACATGATTACATAACATGCATGACATGGTAGTTTCCTGTGAAGAATCGATTGCGAGATAACATGAGTATAACCATGCATGGCACTTCTATATTTTCGAACCCAGTATACATTTCCCTGTATTTTCCTCCCAGTTCCAACAGGGACATATCAATGTTGTTTCTTGCATGATCCTACTCATACTCTGAACAATGTTGATCTTACATTAATAATGCATGTCCTTTTTGATATGATGCAGTGTCCCTACAGTTACTGCCCTTTGTAATCACACCACCTTTGCCAGAAACAGGGAAGCACAACTGGTTCCTCGCTCAATCAGACGATGGCAAAAGACTGATGATCATTTGGACACATGAGCCAAAAAAGTTATATTGCAAAAACCCCACTGTATACAAGCACCCTGTAATACGTGAGTATCCGGACAGTGGCTGTTACGTCTATGAGCCGGATACCAGCTTGTTGGGGCCTTTAGGATTTTTTAGTTGGAGGCGGGTAAACAGCCTTGGTTCACACTCTCTGTTTCTTGGACTCAATTATCCGATTAACCAGGAGATCATCGTTGGCAAGGACCTTGATGGCAGAGAGGCTCTGTTTGCCAACGATACAGCCTGCAGCGAAAAGAAGGTGAGAATGACAAAGGGGTCCGAATTAACGTTGATCCTTGGATGTCTTAATTATGACAGGCAGTGATGTGGTTCGAGCCTTCAGGTTGATAGGTAATTGGGCTGTTGCATCGAAAGGGTGGAGTATTGGTGTCTCCGGATCACTGGTCGCTGAAGCGGGGCTGCAAATTATGATGGTGTTGGATCATCTCTTCGAATGACTTTGTTGTCTTTGCTGCTAGTTCTGGATGGGTAGTTCTTTATTTTGTTATGCATATTCCTTGTCATTTGGTCATCCTTGTCTATGTCACTCTTACTATGTAATAGTTTCTTCTGTTTAGAATGTCATTCTCGTCTGGATCACGAGAGTCTGAGCGCTGCAGATGGGTGTGTTTTGGTGGTGTAGCAAGACTTCTTATGAACTATCATGTCTTGTTGTTTATGTCAGTAGTAGTCACTAGTCAGTGTTTGAATATTGTATATATCATTGTTTCAAACTGTTTATTGTCTCATACTACTGGTGGGCTAAATGAGGACATCACCATTCTCTAGTGTTCAGAGTATATCTCCATTTTTCAAGTTATATAATTTGAGCTCAGTGTCTTTTCGATGATGTACACTTTTTCGGCCAGTGAGGTGTCGTTGAATATGGGCAGAGTAGTAACGCAATGCCAAACAGGTCAATTATGACTCTCAGGCCGGGCTCTTAAAATATCCTCAAAAAAAAGGCCGGGCTCTCCAAAAAAGAATGAATAAGGACTCTTAGGCTGACATGTGGGCGCCACCGGTGCTTTCGTGCGCTTGCGCACCAAGAGCATATTGGCGCGTGCTCAAAATTCATGTTACCTTTTCATCCGCAGTCTACCGCCCCTCCCCCACCATTGGAATTTCGATTCCTACTCCAGTTCCCCCAAATCCCCCTCCTGTACTGTCAGGACCCCGATTCCAAGTCACATCGATCTAGCCGGTAACACTTCATATCACTTTGCGGCCTCACGCACGGTATTCCCACGGGTGTCGCCTTACCATGGCCCGGGACCGTTTGCGCCTTTTGGCTCACGTATATGATAGTGTCGCTAGCATCCATATGATAGGGAACCCGGGCCAACATGGCTAGTCGTGAACCCAAAGCGGCACCAACCTATGGGGACAGGCATACATGAATCACATCGAGCATGTCGGTCAGCAGCATGTTAATCCGGGCTGTAGCACTGGGCTAACAGGACTCTGGGAACCCGGGCCATAGTAGGCTAGGCAGGACTCCGGATGTCACCGCGTGACATTTCCCCGAAGGGCCAGACACAGGAACAAACTGAAACACATGCCGGCCAGTCAAGTGTCCTGAGCAGTAGTGCTGGGCTAACAGGACTCCGGTGAACCAGGCTGTAGCGGACTACTATGGCTCATGGAAGCACTAGACTACATTTCCCCATAAGAGAGGCTGCCAAGGATAAAGAACTAGATTGTCAGATCCCACACATACCAAGCATTTCAATCACACACACAATATGCTCGATATGTGTAAATACAACATGGCATCACAACATAACTCTACAACTCAAGTGTTTATTCATTAGGCTCCGAGGAGCGAGATATTACAAACATGGGTCTCATGACCCAACAATCATAGCATACAATCAAAGCACATGCGGAAGCTTAACATGTCTGAGTACAAACATCTACAACTGAAAAGGCTGAGAAGTCTGACTATCTACCAGATCCTGCCGAGGGGACAAAATCGTAGCTGAGGTATCAAGCTAAACGTCGAAGTCCACGTGGTACTACTAGCGAGACTGAAGTCTCTCTACAAAACATAAATTAAGCAAACGTGAGTACAAATGTACCCAACAAGACTTACATCAGAACTAACTACATATGCATCGGTATCAACAAGGAGTAGTGGAGTTTAACTGCAGCAAGCCAGCTTTAACTCAGTGGCTAACCTGAACTATGACAGCAAGCAACTCTTTGAGGTGGCGCACACGAGTCCACATGTTTTCACCATTCAACACACCACTATGGATCCGCTCCCGTCTCCCTACGAGAAGGCCATCCATAGCACTCACACTTATCTTGCGAGTTTTAGAGTAACCACTTTCACTTGTCTATGAACTGTTATAGGCAACCCAGAAGTCCTTTACCGCGGACACAGCTATTCGAATATATCATTTATAACCCTGCAGGGGTGTACTTTGTCACACATGTTTCCACCACTTAGCGTCTGCACATGACATGTGCTCGGCAGACTTCAACCGAAAGCCGACGTGGGTGTAGACCACGACCTGACTAACCACACAAGTCTCTAGTCCAGGTTTATCGCCTATTCGGGTTCCATCCGCAAGGAAATCCGGCTGGGGTGTCCTCAACGGCCCCAAACGATGTGTATAGGGTCCCGAGATGCCAAACGGGCGCCCGGCATACCCGGCCACAGTGTATGTACCGCATCATAGCCCACCCCTATGGTCAGCGCTATGCACGGCTGCCAACACATAACCTACAAACACCAGAAACTAGTTTCAACTCCTGGACAGAGGACGAGAGGGGTTAATAAGTGGAGCGGGGTCATATTTCAGGGCCCAATGTGTGGTAGTAGCTGTTTCATGGATCACAAACACAGAACTTAGTTCCTGAGGACGGTTTCAGTGAGACAACCCACCATGTACTCCTACATGGCCTCTCACCGCTACCTTTACCAAATCGTGTTCACACACTCAGCTCACACAACGTAGGACATGTTTACACACCTTCGATTCATCCCTGATGAACCAGACCTGACACGACTCTATGCAATAGCAGGCATGACAAACAAGCATGAATGAGTAGGCATGTCAGGGCTCAAACAACTCCTACTCATGCTAGTGGGTTTCATCTATTTACTGTGGCAATGACAGGTCATGAAGAGGAAAGGGGTTCAACTACCGCAACATGTAATAGTTGAATCGTTGTTGTCCTAATGCAGTAAAGAGAGCAGGAGCGAGAGAGTGGGATTGTATCGGAATGAACAAGGGGTTTTTGCTTGCCTGGCACTTCTGAAGATATCATTGGCTCTTCATCAGTGTCAACGATCACAGCGTCGGTACAACGTATATCGAGAGGGGACAAACACCGGCAACCGAGAAAGAACTCAATCAACACATGACGATATGCTACAATATGATGCATGCTATGACATGGCAATATGAATGTGTTTTGCACTAATGCATCTAGCAACAATTTAAATGAAGTCCATATGGACCAAGGGTTCATATGCAAACTCCATATTTAACATTTAAAATTCCATTATCATGTTTTCACTTATATAGGCGGTATAAGTTGGTTGAACATGCATGAAAGTAGCATAAATGGATAGATTGGATTTTTCTGATAATTTTTCATATATAAATTATTTCATTTGGAGTTACGGTTGAATTTCTATGAATTTTGGAAGTTTTGGACATTTTCTGAATTAAATAAATCATTTCTGATTTATTTAAAATCCAGAAAGCATAACTGCGTCAGCCTGACGTCAAAATGATGTCAGCAGGTCAAAGGCGTCGACCAGGTCAAACCTGACTAGTGGGACACACTGGTCAGTGACCCAGTCAACTAGCTAAGTTAGTTAGCCCTAACTAACTAGCCTGGGCCCACTGGTCAGCGACTGTAGTGGCTAACCTAACTAGTTAATTAGTGCTAACTAGAGTAATTTGTCAGGCGGGGCCCGTAAGTCAGTGAGAGAGAGGGGGGTCAAACCGGGCAGTGGGGTCAACCCACGCGCGGTCAACGGGTCAGTGGTCACCGGCGTTTAGCCGCCAGCGATGACAGAGACGGAGGGGCGGCTCGGAAATGCTTTACAGGGCACCATTCGACGCGCGAGTTGCACCTACGGGTTCCTGGGAGTGAGGCGCATCCATTGGTGGTGGTGGTAGGAGCTGCGGTGGTCAGGATCGACGGCGGTGACCAAATCGGCGGCGGACGGAGTTCGGACAAGTGCGGTTTGGTGCTAGGGGGCACAGTAGGTCAAATGGGTGGGCGCGCCCGGCTCCTGGGAGAGTGCTGAGCATGGAGCAAAGCTAGGACGCGGGTGGCAGCAGCTGTGGCCGCGGCGGAGATGAGGCACGACGCCGGCGAGCTTCGGCGTCCGCGCAACTACGGCCTAGAGGAGGCGGCGAGCAACGGGGTTCGGGGAAGGAGGAAGAGAAGCTCACCGCGAGCACGATGGGAAGGTCAGTGCGCGCGGGGGAGGTCCGGAGCGGGCAGGGCGACGGTGGCGATCTCGGCAACCCAAGGAGGAAGAAGAGGTCAGGGCCAGCGCTTTGGGGTGTTTGGCGTCGCGTGAGTCGACAGGGGGGCGTAGGCGATGGTGGCGGAGCCCCTGGGCATGTCGGAGAGGTGAGGGGGAGGATCAGGGCATGGCAGCAACGAGCGGCGGCGACGGCTGTGCTTGGGTGGGTGCGTGCGAGAGGGACAGGGGAGGGGATGAGCACGGGGGGAGGAGTGAGAGGGCCTGGGGGTGCGTGGCGTCTCCAGGGGGGTCGTCGCACAGGCAGGCAGCCTGGAGGTGGCCGGCGTGTGGCCACACGCGGCGGGCACGCGCCCGCGTCCTTCTGGCGCAAGGAGGACGATCACTGGCAGCTGGGCTCTGGTGGGCTGGCTGCTGCTGGGCCTCTCAGGTAAGGCCGGGTAGGTTTGTGTTCTATTTTATTTCTGTTCTCTTTTCTATTTTTCTATAATTGTTTTTGACTTAAAGAAAATGCTAAGGCATTTTCAAAAATCCTAAAAAAAATTGTGGGCACTTTTGAAAATATTTCCAATAGCCCTCAACCACTTTCAGAATTATTTGGGCATTTTAGTTATTTATAGCAATTAAATGCCCAAATTCAAATACTTTATGAATTCATTCAAAAATCCAAAGTGACCTAGGAAAATGTGCACCATTTTTGGTAGAGGTTCTAGACCAATTCAAGAATGATGAACTTTTCCAAAGAAATTTTGGGATCATTGAAAATGATATTATTTTTATTTGAACCTAGTTGGATTTATTTGTTCTAGGGTTTCAACAGTCCCTAATTTGAATTCATAAGAATTTAAACATGATGCAACACATGACTAGCTATCTCAGAGCATACTAGAACTAGGGATGTGACATGTACTCCCTGTACTCAAGCGCACTATCATGTCGCCGGTCAACGCGGATCTCCGAGTCGGAGATCCTGAGGTCCGTCCTGCCTTCGGTAGCTGCGTGCTGTCGCTCAATAGTGGCATGGCGGCGCTTGACGACCAGTTTGCCGGCAAAGTGCTGACGGTAACCATCAACGGCGACCGGCCTCCCGTCTCACCGGATGACCTTGTCAAAGCTCTTGGCATTGCGCACGGCATCCAAATAAGTGACTTTCTCGTCGAAGTCTGTCCGCCACCGGCTGATTTCTTCATCAGGTTCCGGAGAACTTTCGACTGCAGTCGTGTGTTCGAATCTTCCCGGCGTTTGTTCTGCGATGGCACGCTGGTGAGCTTTGATCGGTGGCACCCAGGATGGGGCTCGGTGCCCTCTGAGCTTGAGTTTTTAACAAAGCGTACCTTCCACGGCATGCCTCGACGTGCTTGGAATAGCGAGTCCATGAACGAGCTTATCAACGACCTTGGAGGTGAGCTCATAAGTATGTTTGTTCCTCTAGACAGCTGGGCTCTGATGGTTATGGCATGGATGAAGAAGCCATCCACCATACCGAAGGTGATTGGTGTTGAGATACCGGTGCAGGAACCGGGGTTGTACTATTCGTCACCACCAAGGCCGCCGCGGACCACGTTAGGGATGTACCTGTATCGGCTGTTCGTGCATGTCGAAGAAGTGGTCAATCCATCAATCGAAGTCCTGCTGCCGCTGCTGGTGCCAGGTTCCGTCGACGACGTCCATTATAGGAGTCAACGTCAGACTTTCCCCGTGTTGCTCAGAACGATGGATGGCACAGGGCCTACTCCATCGCACGGCAGAGGCCACTGCTTCTTTGGAATAAGAGGCAGGGCTGGCTGCCTGGATGTGCTCTAATTTCAGGTAACAACTGAATCTTGTCAGATACTAGTTAAATCCGAGCTATGGGTGTGAAGCACTGATATGCCAGTACATTTGATTGTGACCTGTTCTAATTTTGTACCTAAACTTTTTTTAGAAAGGGTCGTACGTCAACTTAATGTGCTAGGAGAACTTATTGTGTTGTCTGTCAATTTTCTTTGCACAACATTCAAGATATTTCCCCATCATTAATAAAGATGATGAACCGTTATGTATGACTTCGTTGGTTTCAACATAGCCCTTCCCGTAGCGATCCACTGCTTCCATCCTGATTGTGCCGCCTACATGAAATTTTTGTATGCAAGTTTAGTGTGCTATGATGTTCTATATGATTGTGTCAACTATATAAGTTTTTACTGAGCATCAGCAATGTAGATGGTTGAAAGATGTATTTACGAGCATCGGCAGATGGGTCTCTCTCTCTCTCTCTCTCTCTCTCTCTCTCACACACACACACACACACACGCGCGCGCACAAGTGGGACCCGTTGAATTATTTATTTGCTCGTGACAGCTTTTAATTAGGTTCCACTGTAGTCTAACTTTTTTCTTAAGTTATTAAGTGAGCTCAGTGACTTCAAAAAGTTGTACAGAAGCCTTGTTTGGGCCTTTCCGGCGTCGCTGAATGTGGGCTGAGTAACCATGTTAGGTTGTACTGTACTACGCAGGCCTTTTTTGCAATTTTTTTAAATAATACATTTTTTAATTAATTTTCATAAATATTACGCTAAGTAAAAAAAAATACACCGTCTGCCCGCTGCAGGCCGACTGGGCCTAGTCGGCCCACAGCAGGCCGATTGGATTCTAGTCGGCCTACAGCTGGCCGACTGGCCCCTGTCGGCCCACTGTGGGCCGACTGGAGCTAATTGGCTCACTGTGGGTAATTGTTTTTTCAAAAGTGTTAATCATGTATTTAAAAAATATGTGTATTGTGACCTCCTCCGCTCGCTGTGGGCCCACTGTTGACGAAAAAATATGTTTTAAAAAGTGTTAATCATGTATTTAAAAAATGTTAAATGTGTGTATAAAAAATGTTCCTTATCTATACAAAAAAATTTAAATGTGTGTATAAAAAATAGCTTTTTTCAAAATCAGCAATGCAACTGGGCCGACAGTTGTACACAATATCCGGGTCAACTTGTTATTCTCCGCCCGCTGGGCTACAAACTTTCCTAGGAGGTATGCATTAGGCTTAACAAGAAAATAGAATTTAATAAATAATAAATGGGATGTAATTATAATAACTGGACAGTTACTATGCACCAAACACGTAATTAGTTTAAAAAATATATTATATTTGGAATTTGGAAATTTTAATTTCATTACTTGTTGTGCGCGCAATATTTCGTTGGATTTTAACTTCATACAACTTTAGTTTGAAATTATATTTAACCTGACTAAAAATTTTAGATAAAAATATTTCGGATCCCATCAAAATGTGGGACTTTTTTTTTGAATTCTATTTTGAGCAGTTGTTTGAAATTATTAATCGTTGTCCTAGCTAGAAGTTGGGATGTACTTTTAACAAACTGTAAATGGGCTGTACTAAATTCCATTAGAATTAAAAAATGGGTTGTACATTCTTACAAATCGCAAATGGGCTATATGTTCTCTGCCAAATCCGAGTTGTGGGTCTACTAAGTTGAAGCGTACCAAGGGCTTTGTCAACTTAGTCATCAATATAAATGATTCTAGCTGCAGTGATCGTACGATGTCCATCCAACGGCCGTAGTGCTTCTTCAACCTCTGGTCTTCTTGCTCCAGCCGCCCAAAGCAGCGCCGGTCGTGTCGCGTGCTCCTGCCTCCCGTGGCCGGTTGTGATGCCACGGAGGCCCCACCGCCCCATACTACTCCCACCGCTGGCCAGGCCATCCCTCTACTCACCCACACCCCCTGTTATTCTGTGGCGACGGCAGCCTCACACCGCAGCCGAACCAGTGAACCCTCGTACTCCTTTCCGCGCGGGCTTCGACTGCTGCGTCTTCCCCGGCTTCGCATCGTCCCCTTCCTAGGCCTCGCCGTCGTCCAGACCACCCCTCTGCTGCTCTCGGCGTGGCGTGGTCAATGTGGTCAACGACCGACTTCCATCGGAAGAGTATTGTACATGGAGAGGCTGACACCTGGGTCCACGGCTGCCGCAAGGAAGTGCCTCCTTATTACGCGCAAAATAATTATTCCTCCACCTGACAGCGGGGACCCACCGGACGGGCCACCATATTTCACTAAAAAATGATTCACCCCCTGACTGCTGGGACCCACGAGCTACATCTTCGCACGCAAGGAAGTGCATCTGAAAAAAAACGATTCGCCCCCCGACTGCTGGGACCCACCAGGCCCTCGACTACTGGCACCCACCAGGTACACCTTCGCATGCAAGGAAGTGCATCCGGGCAAAAAAACAAACCGATTCGCCCCCTGACAGCTGGGACCCACCAGCTGCATCTTCGCAGGCAAGGAAGTGCCTGACAGTCGGGACCCACCTGGTCGAACCGTTCGTAGCGCTGCCATTCTGGTTGCGAACGTGTACATACATACTGGTCGATGTAGAGGCGCGCACGTGTCGTAGTAGAGGCGCGCACGTGTCGTAGTAGAGGCGCGCATGTAGCATGTACACGTACGTACAGCGGCCAGGGTGCAAGAAAGAAAATACGGCCACGTATGTGTACATACGGGCGGGGTCTCGAACGCCTACTCACGCATACGTACGGCCAGGGCTCGTGTACATGGCTGGGTCGGAACGGAGAAACATCATCGTCGTCGTGTTCATGGGGAGGCAACGGAATGCGTCGTGTTCATGGGGAGGCAACGGAATGCGTCGTGTTCATGGGGAGGCAACAGAATGCGTCGTGTTCATCGGGAGGGCTTGGATGGAACAGGCGATGGAAACGAGGCCTAGCGTAACCACAGAACGGAGGAAACGGCCTTGTGTTTGACCGGCCACGTTCGAAACGGGATCCTGTTCATCGGGAGGGGTGTGGCATACCGCAAAACAGAGGAAATGGACCTCCTACGGTGGAAACGGGGGTACTGTTCATCGGGAGGGGTGTGGCGTACTGCAAAACGGAGGAAACGGACGTCCTACGATCGAAACGGGGGTCCTGTTGATCGGGAGGGGTGTGGCATACCGCAAAACGGAGGAAACGGGCTTGTGTTGGAGCGCTACGGTCGAAACGGGGGTCCTGTTCATCGGGAGGGGTGTGGCGTACCGCAAAACGGGACTCCACGGGATACTGTTCATCTCCACCGTCGACCTCCTCCAGCCTCCACGGGCTCTTGTTCATCCAGCCTCCACCGTGAGCTACTCCACCGGCTACTGTTCAACCACCCCTCCACGGGCACCCCTCCACCGTCTACTGTTCATCTAGCCCTCCACACCACGGGGTGCTGTTCAACCACCCCTCCATCGTCTACTGTTCATCCAACCCTGCACACCACAGGGTCCTGTTCATCCATCCCTCCACGAGCACCCCTCCACCGTCTACTGTTCACCTAGCCCTCCACCACACCACTAGGTCCTGTTCATCCAGAGGCAACACCACCGCTCACTGTTCATCCAACCCCCCCCCCCCCCGCAATGCTCACTGTTCATCCCATCGATCGGCTTCAGTTAGCAGCAGTAGCGAAGGAATCGCTCGATCGGGTTAAGTTAACTGCCATCGATCGATCGCTCGGGTTCAGTAACGCGTAGCCTGCAGTGCAATCGCTCGGGTTTAGTTAGAGCCCAATGCCTCGCTCGGGTTCAGTTAGAGCCAACGCCTCGCACACACACGCGTACGTGTACGAGAGAAACGCGCATCGCTCGGCCCTCAACCTCCCATCGTAACCTCGAACTCCGCGAAATTTTCCTGCCCCTCGCTTCTACCACGGGTTTTTCCGTCATGGACAGCGCAAAGAATGTCATGCAGCTGCGTCTCCGGCCCGCCCAGGACAAAAAGCCCATTTTCTCTCATGATTTTTTGTCATAGAAGTAGGAGCCCACCACATCTATGATGATACTGGGTTTTGTCACAATTATCGTCATAGAAGTGTCATATGTATGACATAATTTTTTTTCGTTCGGCCCAAAATGTCACGGATGTGTCTTTTTTTTGTAGTGTTTGGTTTGGCCTACTAGATTGATCTTTCTTGCAATGAGACAAGTGCTTAGCTTCGGGTTCAATCTTGCGGTGTCCTTTCCCAGTGACAGCAGGGGCAGCAAGGCACGTATTGTATTGGTTCCATCGAGGATAAAAAGATGGGGTTTATATCATATTGCATGAGTTTATCCCTCTACATCATGTCATCTTACTTAAAGCATTACTCTATTCTTATGAACTTAATACTCTAGATGCATGTTGGATAGCGGTCAATGTGTGGAGTAATAGTAGTAGATGCAGAATCATTTCGGTCTACTTGTCACGGACGTGATGCCTATATACATGATCATACCTAGATATTCTCATAAGTATGCTCAATTCTATGAATTGCTCGACAGTAATTCATTTACCCACCGTAATACTTATGCTCTTCAGAGAAGCCACTAGTGAAACCTATGGCCCCCGGGTCTATCTTCCATCATATTAATCTTCCAACACTTAGCTATTTCTATTGCAGTTTATTTTACTTTGCATTTTTATTTCTCTTTATCATAAAAATACCAAAAATATTATCTTATCATATCTATCAGATCTCACTCTCTTAAGTGACCGTGAAGGGATTGACAACCCCTTTATCGCGTTGGTTGTGAGGTTCTTATTTGTTTGTGTAGGTGCTTGGGACTCGAGCGTGATCTCCTACTAGATTGATACCTTGGTTCTCAAAAACTGAGGGAAATAGTTACGCTACTTTACTGCATCACCCTTTCCTCTTCAAGGGAAAAACAACGCAGTGCTCAAGAGGTAGCAAGAAGGATTTCTAGCGCCGTTGCCAGGGAGATTGGCGCCAAATCAAGTCAAGCTTTGACTCCCGACAACGAGCCATTTCTGGCGCCGTTGCTGGGGAGTCTACACACAAGTCAAGACATACCAAGTACCCATCACAAACTATTATCCCTCGCATTACATTGTTTGCCATTTGCCTCTTGTTTTCCTCTCCCCCACTTCACCATTTTCGTTTTATGCGCCCTCTCTTTTCTATTCGCCTCCCTCTTTGTTTTACTCCTCGCACTTTCTGCCATTATGTCAGAAATTAGGGAAATTACTGTCGATATGGACAATAACAATAACATGGAAAATTATGATGCTCCTGCTGAAGATGCCCCTATCTTACATACAAAAAAAATTCCGAAACGGTAGTGGTAATATTATTGGAAAAGAAGTTATCCAAGATTTCTTTACTTGTGCCGGTGCTTTGCCTTCTATGGGTAGTTCTATTCTTCATAGAACTAGTAGTCTTGTGGACGCTATCGCCATGCTTGTAGTTGAACTTGAAAGGCAATTTATGCACATGCATCCTTGCATACAAACGATTTTCCTAGAATTTTCTAATATTTAGCATTCTTCTGTTAAGTGTGCCGCTACTATCTTTTTGGCTCATGAGTTCAGATTTATAATAAAAGAGGCCAAAGAAATCATTGCGCACTATAGGGGGGACGTTGGCCGTCCTCCCATAGAGGCAATCCTCTTTGATCAAGAGGAAATAATGCATTTTCAATCTTTAGAATATGTTGCTTTTAATGAGAACCTTAGAAAAAAGGTTCCTACCAATGTTCTAGTTGATAGAATTTCTGAACTTAATAATGATTTTGCTATTCAAAATAATGAGCTAGGATATTCTCTTGAGTATGGGCTCGCGAAGTTTTGTCAAAAGAATGCTTATAATGATGAATTGGTTGTGCAATATGTAGGGCCAAAGGAGGAACCTATACCTCCCAAAATTGATATTGGGGACTTATGTCCCATTAAATTTAGCCCGCTTGATTACTTCTGCTTGCCTCAAAGAAAACTTTCTGATGAACATAGAGAATATGAAATGAGTTTTCGTGATCTATCCTATTATTATGGAAATACCTAGATCTATCCTTGCTTTTATGCCTAGCTAGGGGCGTTAAACGATAGCACTTGTTGGGAGGCAACCCAATTTTATTTGTATTCCTTGCTTTTTTCTCCTGTTTAGTAATAAATAATTTATCTAGCCTCTGTTTTGGTTGTGTTTTTTGTGTTTAATTAGTGTTTGTGCCAAGTAGAACCGTTGGGAAGACTTGGGGAAAGTCTTTTTGATCCTGGTGTAAAAAAAAGAAAATTTAGCGCTCACGAGAATTGCTGCCATTTTTATTTGGAGAGTCATATTTAGTTAATTCTTTTTGCAGATGATTAACACATAAATTCCTCACGTTCAGAAACTTATTTTAGAATTTTTGGGGTTCCAGAAGTTTGCGTTAGTTACAGATTACTACAGACTGTTTTGTTTTTGATAGATTCTGTTTTTTCGTGTGTTGTTTGCTTATTTTGATGAATCTATGGCTAGTAAAAGAATTTATAAACCATAAAGAAGTTGGAATACATTAGGTTTAACACCAATATAAATAAAGAATGAGTTCAATACAGTACCTTGAACTGGTGTTTTGTTTTCTTTCACTAACGGAGCTCATGAGATTTTCTGTTGAGTTTTGTGTTGTGAAGTTTTCAAGTTTTGGGTAAAGATTTGATGGATTATGGAACAAGGAGTGGAAAGAGCCTAAGCTTGGGGATGCCCATGGCACCCCAAGGTAACATAATGACACCAAAAAGCTAAAGCTTGGGAATGCCCCAGAAGGCATCCCCTCTTTCGTCTTCGTCCATCGGTAACTTTACTTGGAGCTATATTTTTATTCACCACATGATATGTGTTTTGCTTGGAGTGTCTTGTATGATTTGAGTCTTTGCTTTTTAGTTTACCCCAATCATCCTTGCTGTACACACCTTTTGAGAGAGACACACATGATTCGGAATTTTTTAGAATACTCTACGTGCTTCACTTATATCTTTTGAGCTATATAGTTTTTGCTCTAGTGCTTCACTTATATCTTTTAGAGCACGGTGTTGTTTTATAGAAACTATTGTTCTCTCATGCTTCACTTATATTATTTTGAGAGTCCTACAAAACAGCATTGTAATTTGCTTTAATCATAAAAATTAGTCCTAAAATGATAGGAATCCAAGATTTTTTTTCTTATGAGTGTGTTGAATAGTATGAGAAGTTTGATCCTTGATAATTGTTTTGAGATATGAAGATGGTGATATTAGAGTCATTCTAGTTGAGTGGTTATGAATTTGAGAAATACTTGTGTTAAAGTTCGTGATTCCCGTAGCATGCACGTATGGTGAACCGTTATGTGATGAAGTCGGAGCATGATTTATTTATTGATTATCTTCCTTCCGAGTGGCGGTCGGGGATGAGCGATGGTCTTTTCCTACCAATATATCCCCTAGGAGCATGCGCGTAATACTTTGCTTTAATAACTTGTAGATTTTTGCAACAAGTATATGAGTTATTTATGACTAATGTTGAGTCCATGGATTATACGCACTCTAATCCTTCCACCATTGCTAGCCTCTCTAATACCGCGCACTTTTCACCGGTATCATACACCCACCATATACCTTCCTCAAAATAGCCATCATACCTACCTATCATGGCATTTCCATAGCCATTCTGAGATATATTGCCATGCAACTTACCACCATTTCGTTTATTATGACACGCTTCATCATTGTCATATTGCTTGCATGATCATGTAGTTGACATCGTATTTGTGGCAAAGCCACCCTTCATAATTCTTCATACATGTCACTCATGCATCATTGCACATCCCGGTACACCACCGGAGGCATTCACATAGAGTCATATTTTGTTCTAAGTATCGAGTTGTAAGTAAATGAAGGGTGATGATCATCATTATTAGAGCATTGTCCTAAGTGAGGAAAGGATGATGGAGACTATGATTCCCCCACAAGTCGGGATGATACTCCGGACGAAAAAAGGCCATAAAAAGGAGAAGGCCCCAAAAATGAGAGAAAAAGAGAGAAGGGACAATGCTACTATCCTTTTTCCACACTTGTGCTTCAAAGTAGCACCATGATATTCATGATAGAGAGTCTCCTATGATATCACTTTCATATACTAGTGGGAATTTTTCATTATAGAACTTTGCTTGTATATTCCAGTGATGGGCTTCCTCAAAATTCCCTAGGTCTTCATGAGCAAGCGAGTTGGATGCACACCCACTTAGTTTATTTTGTTGAGCTTTCATATACTTATAGCTCTAGTGCATCCGTTGCATGGCAATCCCTACTCACTCACATTGATATCTATTGATGGGCATCTCCATAGCCTATTGATATGCCTAGGTGATGTGAGACTATCTTCTTCTTTTTTGTCTTCTACACAACCACCATTCTATTCCACCTATAGTGCTATGTCCATGGCTCACGCTCATGTATTACGTGAAGATTGAAAAAGTTGGAGAACATCAAAAGTATGAAACAATTTTTTGCCTTATCATCGGGGTTGTGCATGATTTCAATATTTTGTGATGAAGATAGAGCATAGCCAGACTATACGATTTTGTAGGGATGACTTTCTTTGGCCATGTTATTTTGAGAAGACATAATTGCATAGTTAGTATGCTTGAAGTATTATTATTTTTATGTCAATATTAAAATTTTGTCTGGAATCTTTTAGATCTAAATATTCATACCACAAATAAGAGAATTACACTGAAAATTATGGTAAGTAGCATTCCACGTCAAAAATTCTGTTTTTATCATTTACCTACTCGAGGACGAGCAGGAATTAAGCTTGGGGATGCTTGATACGTCTCCAACGTATCTATAATTGTTGATTGTTCCATGCTATATTATATTCTGTTTTGGATGTTTAATGGGCTTAATTATACACTTCTATATTATTTTTGGGACTAACCTATTAACCGGAGGCCAAGCCCAAATTATTGTTTTTTTTTGCCTATTTCAGTGTTTCGCAGAAAAGGAATATCAAACGAAGTCCAAACAGAATGAAACCTTCGGGGACGTGATTTTCTCAACAAACATGATCCAGGAGACTTGGAGTGGGCGTCAAGAAACAATCGAGGAGGCCACATGGCAGGGGCGCACGCCTACCCCCCTAGGTGCGCCCTCCACCCTCGTGGGCCCCTTGTTGCTCCACCAACCTACTTCTTCCTCCTATATAAGTGCACGTACCCCGCAAACATCCAGGAGTAGCACGAAAACCTAATTGCACTGCTGCAACCTTCTGTACCCAAGAGATCCCATCTTCGGGCCTTTTCCGGAGCTTCGCCGGAGGGGGCATTGATCATGGAGAGCTTCTACATCAACACCATAGCCTCTCCGGTGATGTGTGAGTAGTTTACTTCAGACCATCGGGTCCATTGCTAGTAGCTAGATGGCTTCTTATCTCTCTTTGAATTTCAATACAATGTTCTCCTTGATCTTCTTGGAGATCTATTCGATGTAATCTTCTTTTGTGGTGTGTTTGTTGAGATCGATGAATTATGGGTTTATCATCAAGTTTATCTATGAACAATATTTGAATCTTCTCTGAATTCTTTTATGTATGATTGGTTATCTTTGCAAGTCTCTTCGAATTATCAGTTTGGTTTGGCCTACTAGATTGATCTTTCTTGCAATGGGAGAAGTGCTTAGCTTTCGGTTCAATCTTGCGGTGTCCTTTCCCAGTGACAGTAGGGGCAGCAAGGCACGTATTGTATTGTTGCCATCGAGGATAACAAGATGGGGTTTTTATCATATTGCATGAATTTATCCCTCTACATCATGTCATCTTGCTTAAGGCGTTACTCTGTTCTTATGAACTTAATACTCTAGATGCATGCTAGATAGTGGTTGATGTGTGGAGTAATAGTAGTAGATGCAGGCAGGAGTCGGTCTACTTGTCTTGGACGTGATGCCTATATACATGATCATACCTAGATATTCTCATAACTATGCTCAATTCTGTCAATTGCTCAACAGTAATTTGTTCACCCACCGTAAAATACTTATGCTCTTGAGAGAAGCCACTAGTGAAACCTATGGCCCCCGGGTCTTTCTCCATCATATTAATCTTCCAACACTTAGTTATTTTCATTGCCTTTTATTTTAGTTTGCATCTTTATCATAAAAATACCAAAAATATTATCTTATCATATCTATCAGATCTCACTCTCGTAAGTGACCGTGTAGGGATTGACAACCCCTTATCGCGTTGGTTGCGAGGATTTATTTGTTTTGTGCAAGTGCGAGGGACTAGCGCATAGCCTCCTACTGGATTGATACCTTGGTTCTCAAAAACTTAGGGAAATACTTACGCTACTTTGTTGCATCACCCTTTACTCTTCAAGAGAAAACCAACGCAATGATCAAGAGGTAGCATCAATCCCTTTACGGTCACTTGCGACAGTGAGATCTGATAGAGATAATAAGATAAATATTTTTGGTATTTTTATGATATAGATTGAAAGTAAAAGATTACAAAGTAAAATAGATTGGAAACTTATATGATAAAAGATAGACACGGGGGCCATAGGTTACACTAGTGGCTTCTCTCAAGATAGCATAAGTATTACGGTGGGTGAACAAATTACTGTCGAGCAATTGATAGAAAAGTGCATAATTGTGAGAATATCTAGGCATGATCATGTACATAGGCATCACGTCCATGACAAGTAGACCGAAACGATTCTGCATCTACTACTATTACTCCACACATCGACCGCTATCCAACATGCATCTAGAGTATTAAGTTCATCAGAACAGAGTAACACATTAGGCAAGATGACAAGATGTAGTGGGATAAACTCAAGCAATATGATATAAACCCCATCTTTTTATCATTGATGGCAACAATACAATACGTGCCTTGCTGCCTCTGCTGTCACTGGGAAAGGATACCGCAAGATTGAACCCAAAGCTAAGCACTTCTCCCATTGCAAGAAAGATCAATCTAGTAGGCTAAACAAAACTGATAATTCGAAGAGACTTGCAAAGATAACCAATCATACATAAAAGATTTCAGAGAAGAATCAAATATTGTTCATAGATAAACTTGATCATAAACCCACAATTCATCGGATCTCGACAAACACACCGCAAAAAGAGTTACATCAAATAGATCTCCAAGAATATTGAGGTGAACATTGTATTGAGATCCAAAGAAAGAGAAGAAGCCATCTAGCTAATAACTATGGAGCCGAAGGTCTGAAGGAAACTACTCATACATCGTCGGAGAGGCTATGGTGTTGATGTATAGGCCCTCCATGATGGATTCCCCCTCCGGCGGAGCTCCGAAAAAGGCTCCAAGATGGGATCTCTTGGGTACAGAAGGTTGCGGCGGTGGAAATAGGGTTTCGTGGTGCTCCTGGATGTTTTTGGGGTATATGGATATATATATATATAGGAGGAAGAAGTTGGTCGGTGGAGCCACGAGGGTGGAGGGCGCGCCCCCTGTCTCGTGGCCACCTCATTGATTTCTTGACGTCCACTCCAAGTCCCCTGGATCAAGTTTGTTCCAAAAATAACTCTCCCGAAGGTTTCATTCCGTTTGGATTCCGTTTGATATTCCTTTTCTGTGAAACACTAAAATAGGCAAAAAAAACAGCAATTCGCACTGGGCCTTGGGATAGTTGGTTAGTCCCAAAAATAATATAAAAGTGTATAAATAAGCCCATAAACATCCAAAACAGATAATATAATAGCATGGAGAAACCAAAAATTATAGATACATTAGAGACGTATCACGCAACATGGGTGCTGTCATAGCCGAGGTCTTCGGTTGTCTCCAGCCATGACTTCTGGGCCTTGAAGAGCAGCTTCCACATGTCTTTGTGCTTTCGGGGACCGGCCAGCACTACTATGGAAAAGGCTAGCAGTAGCGCGGGTTTTAGGTGTATCAGTAGCACGGGGACTGGCGCTACTAATAAGGCGCTACAGCTAACACGTAGCAGTAGCGCGTGCTCACCCGCGCTACTGCTACACAAGTGTGCAGCAGTGCGCTTAAAGGAAGCTCGCTACTGCTACTACCGCGCTGCTGCTAACTTTTCTCCACTCGCTACTGCTAATTTTAGTAGTTTTTTGTTTTTTTCGGCATATTTGCTTTGTATTTGAACTGGTTTAATAGAAGAATCTTTAGCACATACAAATGTCATCATGATACACATACAAATGCCTGCGAGACCACATATGTAATAGTCTCGTCATAATCATCATCCAACACAAAGTGGTATCTTGTCATCATCTCGAAAATAGCGATACATGCATGTCTCGAATACTTGCAACTACAACGTCATCCATCTAAACAAAGGTATATGCGAGAAGAGCTATCACTATGAGTGAGAGCGGAACTATGCAGTACATGAGATGGCGGTTACGAGTCCTCTCTCGCGCTAGCATGAACTCAAGTAACTAGCTTCTCCTTCTTGTCTGCTTTTGAAGCCTTTATGGCTGGCGTCTGAGAACCCATTCACTTGCGCCTGACACTCATGCCACTCATTGTACACCCCCGGAACCTTCCCTTTGTACACGACATAGCAGTTCCATCTCGCCATCAAGAAACTAGGTACCTGTTAGAGATGCATGTTCATGAAGAGGATGTACAATCATATATATGCAACAAAATATACTAGAGAACACCGAAAAAGAAAGGGTTAGCAACTAGATGCAACATACAGTACGCAAATTAATTAACTAGAGGTACGCAGGTCATCGTACGCAAACTAAGAAAGTAGCGTTACGCAAGTTCGGCAGGGATCATGGACATCACAAAGTTTCATCGCTACAAATAGTATATAAGTTCAACTGACACATATCATCATCATCGGCATCATAAATCACTAGAAGTTCCATCCTTCCAAATCATCGAGAATGGACCCTAGCTTCTTGAACGGCATGAGGTCTAGACGTTGCATGCCTATGCGAGTTTGGACGTCAGCTCGCGATATAGGGCCATGGCGGAACATCCCCTTCTCATCGACGACCTCTTTCATCATGATCGTCGCAATGTCGCTTTGGATGCGAAAGAAGTCATCTCTAAGTTTATAATCTGCTTCTCCATGAGATTCTAGCCACTTGTGGATATGATCATCATTTCTGCTTCTCATGCGAAGCTTTTGGTGATCCGTGTTGAACTGAATCATGAGATGGAGGATGTATAATCCATCCTTCTTGCTTGGTTTTGGGACATGGATGCAAGAGAAGTTAGTTTTATGCGCGAAACCCATCTTCTTGTTCCTTTGTTTCCTGATCTACATGTGGCCACCTCTAAAGCTGAAGCCTTGGGAGCATCATCTAGAATATTCATTATGTGGGTGTAGTCTTTTTTCTCGTAGTCTCTGGAAGGGTCAAAATACACGGCGTGGGAGACTTGCGGGTAAAGAACGATAAGGATGGTGCGCCCGTTGCTACGGGGAAAACACACCTCAAATTATTCCCCATAGAGAGAGAAGGAATGATTGAAATGTATGAAAGGGTTGTTCAAAACTGACTTACTTTGGATGATAAGGCACGAGGACAATTTCCCGGTCCTTATTCTGTACCATGAAGTTTTGGAGGTAGTCCCTAGCAGTTTCACGCTGAAAGTCGCCGAGACTCAAGAAAGACTCGTGCATGTAGTATGGATCCGCCACACTGATTTGCGAGACTTCTTCACTCTTCATGACGGAGCTCCTATGTAGCGCAAAAAGGCGGACGATTGTAAAATCGAGCCGCCTTGTCAGAAACATCTCAAAGATATGGTCAAACCACAGGAAGAACACCTCTGCGGGCCGTGTCTCGACATAGCACTTCCCCTCAGGCACACGAGCCGTGTATGTCGGATATCATGGATCCTTTGAGGCTAGTAGGCTTTTCTCAGTTTACAGCACATGGTCGTGCAGTCTCCTGAGATCCCCTGATAGTGCCTCCAGCGGTTTCAGAGGTAGCATCGGCTCGCCCGTGAGATGGAACATGGCCGCACCTTTCACGGGTACAAGCTCTTCAGAATGCATTGTCTGGCTGCTATGTGCTCTGGCTTGTTTGGAGGCAGCTATCTTCCCCGATCTCTTTCTCTCCTCTTTCTTGGGCACACCTTCTAGACCCTTCCTTGCCCGCTGCCCCAGTGTTCCCGGGCTAAGTACTGTACGACCCTCGCGCCCGGATAGTTGAGCCTGTGTTGAGGCGGCATCTTCAGGCATGTCCTGTGAGGATTTCATGAAGAGAGACTTTTTGCAATCCCTGCTACGACCTTCCTGCCCGGGCATATCATCCATATCCTCATTAGCAAGCTGATAGCCCAATTCGTCATATGGTTGACTCATCAATTCTATGTCACAGTCATACGCATTTGTATTGAGGAAATCCATAGGGTCGACCTCTGTCTCATCACCCATTCTCTGTTCTACAAGACAAATTACATCAGCCGGCACTATTGCACCCCCTTCATCATGTCGTCCGCCGCTCTCACCCGGCACTACAGGAGCTGGTAATTGCGTAGGCGGGGTGTTGGTCTCCGCACATGCTTGTTGATGTGTGGTTATTGGTGTGCTCTCGGCCGGCTCTAGACGAATAAGATTATTTGGCCATAGCAGCACCCAACCCTTGCAGCTTCCAATCCGCAGCAGGGTCTCGTCGTCCGCTCCCACATGCTGTACTGGAGGAGGCAAATCCTCGTGCCCCGATTTCACACTGGACAAGCTAACCCTGAAGTGCCCAGCAGGGATCGGCTGGTTGTGGAACGTGGGTTGCAAGGGGTCCATTATCATCCCCTTTCCCATGTCCACCTTCTGGCCTTTGATCAAGTAGAGTATGGTGCAGGGGGTTTCTTTCGCCTGCAAACACATATGTTTGCGGCGTAAAACATCCGAAAGGCAACAAAAATGGAATATTATATATATATATATGGTGGTGCGACATGTAATTACCGTGATGGCGTCGACCTCAGCCAAAGACAAAGGCCCACCGAGCGTGCCAGAGACTGAGGACGGGCTGCTATGAGCGGGAGCGGCTGCGAGAGGAGGCCCGGTTGCGTGGGCAAGTGATGGTGTGATGATGTTGTTGTTCATGGAGTTGCTCCCGACGAAACTGGGCAACGGGAAATCATGTACCGTCTTGTCAGGATTTTCCTTCGTCCAGTTGATGATAACAGGAACCAAGTTAGTAGCGAAATCATTTCTGCAGGCAGTTACAGCTGCATTGACTGCCTGCTGTAACAACTCATATTTGTCCTCGGCTACTTTTTTCGCGTCCTCAGTTGCTTTTTTCTCGACCGCAAGCTTCACCTTCGCGTTGATGTCCGCCTGGCTAAACTTCTTTTCTGCTTCCTGGCCTCCGGGCCCTCGTTGTAAAACACGTTCCACGTGGCGCTGTCTCCAGCGCCGTGCACACAACGATATTGCGGCCGCTGGCCCAAAGGGATTCCCTTAAGTTCGTTCAAGGCCCGGTTGAGAGGGCTGTCCCACTTGGGCCTCATCGGAGAAGTAGGGCTTTCGGCTGCAAGCTGGTGTTGCTTCTCCAGTAGTACAATCAATTTCCTCGTGATCTGGTCCGTGTAAAAAACCTTTTTCTCCTTGTCCCACTTGTAGCGGGCCCTGATGAAGTCACGCTCCAAGGGGTTGGTGAACTTCGCGAAGGGGTCTGGGGGACCCGTGGCTTCACATTCCGCGTCCTCCTTATCCCATATGGGCCTTTTACCGAGGTAGCCACGGCTTTCGAGGCGATGCTTCCCCATGTTTCTTTGCTGAAGGCTCTTGAATTTCGCAGCCTTAGCCTTTGCGTCCTCGGTAGCGCAAGTGTCCTTAAACTATTCGAACTCCCCTTCCGTAAGTGTCGGATTTTCCTCCAGAATCTTAGACAGGGGTTCCTCAGCCTCAATAGCTCGTTTCACCCTCCCTTTCCATGAGGCCAAATCATTGTTGAACATGCCCATGGCTTGATTGTTAATCTTTTTCATCTTCGGATCAAACCAGTTGTTCTATGTTATCATCCCGGTCGGGGAACTTGAATCTCTTGTGCAACTTTGTTAGGAGCAACTGCGTCAAATGTTCTTTACTCCTTAAGTCATCGTCGTTGATGCTCGCGCATTCCCTTAGGATGCATCCTACTTGGTTCCCATAGCACTTGCGAGGTTCTTCCGGCTCTAACGGCTCAAACTTGCCAGGTGCCATCTTTGTGATCACAAGTCGTCCAATCCCTAGTTTGTTAGGTATCCGTATCCTCTACTGCTTATGCTTCCTCTTTTCGGTACCGGCATCGGCGCCGGTACCTTCCCCGCCGGTATCTTCCCCGCCGGTACCTTCCCCACCGGTCTCGGCGCCGCCATCGGTGCCGGCGCCGTCGGTGATGATGTCGGCGTCAGTACCATCATCGAGGCGGACCTGCAAACCTTGCTTAGCAGTCAAAAAGTCGAGGTAGTCTTGTTCACCCTGATAATCCATCGGTGTCCTCATTTATTTCTAAAAGTATGAATACATGAGAAATGACATAAAAAGAAATCTATGTGCCAGCACTCCATATGCCAACTATGTAGAAGAAATCATGCCTTTATTCATGGGAAATTTCGGCATGACCTTTGCTAAAAAATGGACATATCGAGCGCCTGAAATTCACCGGAACGGAAATGAATCAACATTCCGGCGTAACATACGCCACTCGGATCATTTACCAAAACATGACATGTCCAAAACATGACATATCCACATATCACATGTCCAGTTCAAATTTGCATATAAATTCAGCTAATTTTGAAACCTATCTAAATTCATAACTAAATAGATAACCTAATTAACATAACTAAAACCTAAGTAAATTAACTGAAGAACCCTAGCTAGCAGAGAGAGAGAGGGGGGTGGTTTACAGAGGGTGCAGGGGCAAGGAGGCAGGCCCGACAACGGCCGAGGTTGGGAGGGGAGGAAGCAGAGGAGGGAGGCGAGGGCCGACAGGTCGGGGGCGAGCGCGCCGGGGTCGGGGGAAAGCGCCAGCGCCGGGGGCGAGCGTGCCTGGGTCGGGCGCGGCATGGTCGGGGGCGAGCGCGCCGGGGTCGGGAGCGAGCGTGCCTGGGTCGGGCGCGGCGGTGTGATGGGGCCAGGGAGGAGAGTGGGGATTTGGGGGAAAAGAGGCGGGACGAAGCAGGGAGAGTGAGAATTTTGGGTTAAGTGGACGTAGCAGTAGCGCGTTTACACGAAACGCGCTACTACTATTACGGGAAGCTATAGCAGTTTTCTACAGGAACCGCTACTGCTACCTTGACTAGCTGTAGCTCTTTTTCAGTAAAGCGCTACTGCTATAACCAGTTTCCCTTTTTCTTTTCCTCGGTGCTGAACGAAGGGAAGGCGATATATATTGCATCATTTGATGGTTAAATATGTATGCAAAATAGGAACATATATATTACATCATTGGACCCGTGCATAATAATGGCTAAGTGTGTATACAAAATAGGAACATATATATATTACATCATTGGACCCATGCATAATAATGGCTAAGTGTATATACAAAATAGGAACACATATATATATATTACATCATTTGACCGATTCCTCGGCGCTGACATTTTTATTTTTGAGTCAGCTTCTTTCCCTTCTTGTTCGTCGAAGAATAATTAAGCCCCTCATTGTGACTTTGCCTTTTCCATGGAGTACGATTTTTCTTTGGTAATGTAGTATTGATTCTTCTTTTGACGTATACTTCATCATCATCGTCATCTTCCCTCATTGGGTTGCCGTACTGATCACAGTCTTCCTCGTTGGTGACTCCATCCATTCCAATGATGTTTCTTTTGCCTTTCCTCACGGCAACACGACTGGGATTGCACGGGTTGGTTATGAAGAAGCATTGTGTCACGTGCTTAGCGTGTACCCATGGCTCGTTTTTTGCGATAGCATTCACGGTAGCGCTCTTGGCGTCGGGTATAGTCATGGTAGTGAAAATCCGGCTTTCTCTTTCGACATTCTTAGCCCATCTGACACGGAACATCGTCGTGTTGTGCAGTCCAAAGTAGTCAAGCTCCCAGATCTCCTCGACCCATCCATAAAATCGTTCAGATGCATCGTTGTCGCTGCCGGTCATGCATTCCATCGTCACCCCTGAGTTCTGATCATCACTGTCCATATCTTTGGCCTCCGTGTAGAACGTGTATCCGTTGATATCAAACTATTCCTTTGCATTTTGGACATGGACATAAAACCTCTGTCAGGTTATTTCCTTCATGTCCTACACCGCCGACCGCAACCACCTGTCCACCATCGTTCCACTGACCATCGTCAACTCTGCACGGTAATAATAAACAAATTGATTATAAAAATGTGTGCATTCATCAAAGTCATACAAAAATTCGGCATGACCTTCCTTGAAAATAGGACATATATAGATCTAGAGTTTGCCCGGAATTCGCCGAAACGGAAATAAATCGACATTTCGGCAAAACATAGGCAACTGAAAAGGACAATTTGGCGTCAACTCATGCCACACACACAATTTCCATAAACAAATCACACACACATAAACATATTTCCATTTTGCAAAATCATGAAATATTAATCACACCTCTATCTCGAGATCGAGCACACGGTGGAGATGATGATGTAGGGAGGTCAAAAGTGCACAAAGCTCTTCTTGACAAAGAAAGATCTAGTTAGGGGGCAAATAGGTCACTTAACTAAATGCTACATCTACCTAGCTAGCTAATTTGGGAGGATACAACTTCAACTAGTGGAGGGGGGAGGAAAAAGAGAAAGGAGATGAATTAATGGAGGTGGTGTAGTTATAGCTAGGAGTAATGAAGAGAGAGAAAGGTAGGTAGAAGAGGGAGAGTAATGGGGAGAGAAGTATTGAGGAAGAAGAAGAGTGAGAGAGGGAGGATGTGGGAGGAAGGGGAAAGGGAGGAGAGGAGATGGGGAGGGGGAGGTGGAAAAAGGTGGTGGGTGTTGCGTCTTAGTAGTAGAGCGGGAGCAAAAGCGCACTGCTGCTAAGAGCGTAGCAGCAGCGCGCTTTCCTGTCACGCGCTACTGCTAAACGGGCCAACCCTGTGCACAATTTCAAAATTAGCAGCAGCGAAGTGACAAAAAAGCGCGCTACTACTATGGCATTAGCAGCAGCGCGCTTCCTGACGCCGCGCTACTGGTAAACTTATGTCGTTGTGTACTGTCGGTGGATTTTTGTAGTAGCGCGGTTTAAGCATCACGCGCTACTGCTAAGTTTGCACCAGTAGCGAGCTTTCCATAGTCGCGCTGCTACTATTTAGCAGCAGCGCCTCTTTTTATGCCGTGCTGCTTCTACGATTTTGTGTATAACGTTTTCCCTAGTAGTGCAGGTTGAACTTCCACATGGGCTCTTGACGCGCCTGACAGGGGAGAATCCAGCGGAAGAGCATCACCTGGATCACGCTAGCGAGGCTGGTATATTTATCTACCATGCTCTTGATCGCTTCTGCAGCACTGTTACCTCGTCAGACGACGCCTAGTCCAGGCCCTTGTTGAGCCAGGATGCCAGCCGCATTGGGGGTCCGGACTTCAACTCCACAAGAGCAGCCCATGTGGAGTCATGGGGTTGTGTTACATAGAACCACCCCTGCTACCATCCCTTCACGGTCTCCACGAAGGTGCCCTAGGGCCAAGTGACGTTAGGCAGTTTGCTCACCATAGCGCCGCCTCAATCCTTGTGCTGGCCGTCCAACACTTTCGGCTTTACATTGAAAACCTTGAGCCATAGGCCGAAGTGGGGGGAAATGCGGAGGAATGCCTCTCATACGACGATAAACGCCAAAATGTTGAGGAAAGAATTTGGGGCTAGATCATGGAAATCTAGCCCGTAGTAAAACATGAGGCCGTGGACGAAAGGATGAAGGGGAAACCCCAGTCCGCGAAGAAAATGAGGGATAAACACTACCCTCTCACCGGGCTTTGGAGTGGGGATGATCTACTTTTTGGGTGGAAGCCGGTGGGCGATCTCCTTAGCCAGATGCCCCACTTCCCAGAGTTCCTTGATGTTTTTCTCCATGACGGAGGAAGCCATCCACTTGCCCTGCACTCCGGATCTGGACATGGCTGGAGTACTTTCTGGGAATGGAGAGGATTGAAGCTTGGGCGCTAGAGCTTGAGGGCGGATGGGCTGAGGAAGGGGAAGGTATGTGGTAAAAAGAGGAATCTTATCTCCTTATAAAGGCAGTGAATGTCATGCGTCCCCCATGAGCCTTAAAGCTCGCCTATTTCCTAGGGGTCGTGCGAAACGACACGGTTGGGATTCCCTAAACCGTATTGATGAGAATCACATAATACGGGGGCACGATCTCTGTTTTGACAAGACGTGTCGTTGGTGGTTGCATCTCGAAACGTGAAATGGGAGGCCGAAAAGAAATTTGAAATAATAAAATGGTCGGACGTAACATCTCGCCAGTAAAATCTTCGGAGGACAGGACTTATTCGTGTTCTGGCCTTGTAATTCAGAGGTATGGCTGTTGTACAGAGCCGGATATAGTACCGACGATCAACTACTTTGAAGTGTTCGGAGGAGGAAGCTGCCTTGCAATGCTGAACACAATCCGCGCGTCGGACACATGTCACTGAAGACTGGTTCAGGGGCTACTGAGAGAGCCCAGGATTACGGGATCCTCGGGCGTCCAGGCTATGTGATATGGGCCAGACTAATGGGCTGTGGAGATACAAGACGGAAGACTTTCCCCCCATGTCCGGATGGGATTCTCCTTGGCGTGGAAGGCAAGCTTAGCATGCGGATATGAAGATTCCTTTCTCTGTAAACCGACTCTATACAAACCCTAGTCCCTTCTGGTGTCTATATAAACGGGAGGGTTTAATCCATAGAGGCAATCACAATCATAATCATATTGGCTAGACATCTAGGGTTTAGCCATTACGATCTCGTGGTAGATCAACTCTTGTAACCCCTATAGTCATCAAAGTCAATCAAGCAGGATGTAGGGTATTACCTCCATCAAGAGGGCCCAACCCTGGGTAAACACTGTGTCCCTTGCCTCCTGTTACCATCGATCCTTAGACGCATAGTTCGGGACCCCCTACCCCAGATCTGTGGGTTTTGACACCGACAGGGAGCTCTGTAGCATTTCTAGTATTATATGTGGATGACACATTATTGATTTGAAACAATATTGAATTTCTGAATAGCATAAAAGGATACTCGAATAAGAATTTTTTTAATGATAGACCTCGGTGAAGCTACTTATATACTGGGCATCAAGATCTATAGAGATAGATCAAAACGCTTAATTGGACTTTCACAAAGCACATACCTTGATAAAGTTTTGAAGAAGTTCAAAATGGATCAAGCAAAGAAAGGGTTCTTGCCTGTGTTACAGGGTGTGAAGTTGAGTCATACTCAATGCCCGACCACTGCAGAAGATAGAGAGAAAATGAAAGTCATTCCCTATGCTTCAGCCATAGGTTCTATCATGTATGCAATGTTGTGTACCAGACCTGATGTGTGCATTGCTATTAGTTTAGCAGGGCGGTACCAAAGTAATCCAGGAGTGGATCACTGGACAACGGTCAAGAATATCCTGGAATACCTGAAAAGGACTAAGGATATGTTTCTCGTTTATGGAGGTGATAAAGAGCTCGTCGTAAACGGTTACATCGATGCAAGCTTTGACACTGATCCGGATTACTCTAAGTCACAAACTAGATATGTATTTTTATTGAATGGTGGAGCTATCAGTTGGTGCAGTTCTAAGCAAAGCGTCATGGCGGGATCTATGTGCGAAGTGGAATACATAGCTGCTTTGGAAGCAGCAAATGAATGAGTTCATATCTGATCTAGGTGTCATACCTAGTGCATCGGGTCCAATGAAATCTTTTGTGACAATACTAGTGCAATTGCCTTGGCAAAGGAATCCAGATTTCACAAGAGAACCAAGCACATCAAGAGACGCTTCAATTCCATCCGTGGTCAAGTCAAGGAGGGAGACATAGAGATTTGCAAGATACATACGGATCTGAATGTTGCAGACCCGTTGACTAAGCCTCTCTCACGAGCAAAACATGATCAACACCAAGACTCCATGGGTGTTAGAATCAATACAATGTAATCTAGATTATTGACTCTAGTGCAGGTGGGAGATCAAAGGAAATATGCCCTAGAGGCAATAATAGAGTTGTCATTTCTATTTCCTTATATCATGATAAATGTTTATTATTTATTCTAGAATTGTATTAACCGAAAACTTAGTACATGTGTGAATACATAGACAAACAGAGTGTTACTAGTATGCCTCTACTTGACTAGCTCGTTAAACAAAGATGGTTAAGTTTCCTAGCAATAGACATGAGTTGTCATTTGATGAACGAGATCACATCATTTGAGAATCATGTGATTGACATGACCCATCCGTTAGCTTAGCGCTATGATCGTTTAGTTTATTGCTATTGCTTTCTCCATAACTTATACATGTTCCTATGACTATGAGATTGCGCACCTCTCGAATACCGGAGGAACACTTAGTGTGCTATCAAACATCACAACGTAACTAGGTGATTATAAAGATGCTCTACAGGTGTCTATTAAGGTGTTTGTTGAGTTGGCATAGATCGAGATTAGGATTTGTCACTCCGATTGTCGGAGAGGTATCTCTGGGCCTTCTCGGTAATGCACATCACTATAAGCCTTGCAAGCAATGTGACTAATGTGTTAGTTACAGGATAATGTATTATGGAACGAGTAAAGAGACTTTCCAGTAACGAGATTGAACTAGGTATGATGATACCGACGATCGAATCTTGGGCAAGTAACATACCGATGACAAAGGGAACAACTTATGTTGTTATGCGGTTTGACTGATAAAGATCTTCGTAGAATATGTGGGAACAAATATGAGCATCCAGGTTCCGCTATTGTTTATTGACCGAAGATGAGTCTCGGTCATGTCTACATAGTTCTCGAACCCGTAGGGTCTGCACGCTTAACGTTCGATGACGATCGGTATTATGAGTTTATGTGTTTTGATGTACCAAAGGTAGTTTGGAGTCCCGTATATGATCACGGACATGTACCAAAGATTGATATATTGGAAGGTTATGTTTGGACACCGGAATTATTTCGGATGAGTTCAGGCATATATTGGAGTACCGGGAGGTTACCGGAACCCCCAGGGAGTTAATGGGCCTTGATGGGCCATAGTGGAAGAGAGGAGGAGGCGGACATGTGTGGCACACGCCCCTAGGCCCAATCCGAATTGGGGTAGGGTTTGGGGGGCTTTCCTTCTCTATCTCTTCCCTTCCTTCCCCCCTCCTAGTTGGACTAGGAAAGGAGGGAAACCTACTCCTAGTAGGAGTAGGAATCCTCCCTTGGGGTGCGCCCTAGGAGGCCGGCACTCCCCCTCCTCCACTCCTTTATATACGGGGGAGGGGGCATCCCATAGACACACAAGTTGATATCTTAGCCGTGTGCGGTGCCCCCCTCCACAGATTTCCACCTCGGTCATATTGTCGTAGTGTTTAGGTGAAGCACTGCGTCGGTAACTTCATCATCACCGTCAACACACTGTCGTGCTGACAAAACTCTCCCTCGGCCTCTGCTGGATCTAGAGTTCGAGGGACGTCACCGAGCTGAACGTGTGCAGATCACGGAGGTGCCGTGCGTTAGGTACTTGATCAGTTGGATCACGAAGACGTTCGACTACATCAACCGCGTTACTTAACGCTTCCGCTTTCGGTCTACGAGGGTACGTGGACACACTCTTCCTTCTCGTTGCTATACATCTCCTAGATAGATCTTGCATGATCGTAGGAATTTTTTTTGAAATACTGCGTTCCCCTACAGAATCCTACTTGGACCGGGAGTCCAAGTAGGACTCTCCCCTATGGCGCCCCCCTTGGGCCGGCCTCCTCTTCCCCCCTCCTTTATATAAGTGGGAGGGGGCACCCCAAAAGGCACATCAAGTCTTCTCTTAGCCATGTGTGGTGCCCCCTCCACAATTATACACCTCGGTCACGTCGTAGTGCTTAGGCGAAGCCCCGGTAACATCATCATCACCATCGCCACGCCGTCGTGCTTACAGAACTCTCCCTCGTCCTCAACTGGATCAAGAGCTCAAGGGATGTCATCGTGTTGAACGTGTGCTAAACACGGAGGTGCCGTACGTTTGGTGCTAGGATCGGTTGAATCGCAAAGACGTTCGACTACATCAACCACGTTACTAAACGCTTCCGCTTTCGATCTACGAGGGTACGTGGACACACTCTCCCCTCTCGTTTCTATGCATCTCCTAGATAGATCTTGTGTGATCGTAGGAATTTTTTTTGAAATACTTCGTTCCCCAACAGTGGCATCAGAGCCAGGTCTATGCGTAGATGATATATGCACGAGTAGAACACAAAGAGTTGTGGGCGATAATAGTCACTGCTTACCACCAACCTCTTACTTTGATTTGGCAGTATTGTTGGATGAAGCGGCTCGGACCGACATTACATGACCGTGTTCATGGGACTGGTTCTACCGACGTACTTCACACATAGGTGGCTCTCGAGTTTCTGTTTCTCCAACTTTAGTTGAATCGAGTTTGACTACGGCTGATCCTTGTTGAAGGTTAAAACAACACACTTGATGAAAAATCGTTGTGGTTTTGATGCGTAGGTAAGAACATTTTTTGCTAGAAGCCCATAGCAGCCACGTAAAATTTGCAACAACAAAGTAGAGGACGTCTAACTTGTTTTTGTAGGGCATGTTGTGATGTGATATGGTCAAGACGTGATGAGATATAAATTGTTGTATGAGATGATCATGCTTTGTTAAATTTATCGGCAACTGGCAGGAGCCTTATGGTTGTATCTTTATTGCATAAGATGCAAGCGCCACATAATTGCTTTAATTTATCGCCATGCGATAGCAATAGTTGCAAAAGCAATAGTTGGTGACACGACCATTTGACGACACGTTGATAGAGATCAAGATGATGGAGATCATGGTGTCATGCCGGTGACGATGGAGATCATGACGGTGCTCTGGAGATGGAGATCAAAGGCACAAGATGATGATGGGCATATCATGTCACATATTTTGATTACATGTGATGTTTATCCTTTATGCACCTTATTTTGCTTAGTATGCCAGTAGCATTATAAGATGATTTTTGGTGTCAAAACCGGCCGATCTCTGGGAGGGGGTCCCGAACTATGCGTCTGAGGATCGAAGGTAACATGAGGCAGGGGGCACAATGTTTACCCAGGTTCGGGCCCTCTTGATGGAGGTAATACCCTACATCCTGCTTGATTGACTTTCATGAGTATAAGGGTTACAAGAGTTGATCTACCTCGAGATCGTAATGGCTAAACCCTAGATGTCTAGCCTGTATGAATTCTGATTGCCTCTACGGACTAAACCCTCCAGTTTATATACACATTGGAGGGGCCTAGGGTTATACAGAGTCGGTTTACAAAGAAAGGAATCTTCATATCCAAAGCCAAGCTTGCCATTCACGCAAAGGAGAGTCCCATCCGGACACGGGGGGAAGCCTTCTATCTTGTATATTCATGGCCCACCAGTCTGGCCCATGTCAAATAGCCCGGACGCCTGGGGACCCCCTAATCCAGGACGCTCACAGTAGCCCCTGAACCAGGCTTCAATGACGATGTGTCTGGTGTGCAGATTGTCTTCGGCATTGCAAGGCGGGTTCCTCCTCCGAACACTCCAAAGTAGTTGATCAAAATAACTATATCTGGCTATGTGCAATAGTTACAACCCTGAACCACAAAGGAAAAATGCTTAAACAAAAATAGGTCATGTCTTATGACAGCTTTTTCGGTGAGGCGTTGTGCTCTGGCCTCATTATTATTTCGAACCGTTTTTTAGCTTCCCATCTCGCGTTTCGAGGTGCGGTTTTCATTGACACATCTTGTCAAAGCAGAGATTGTGTCCTCTTATTGTGGGATTCTTATCAATACAGTTTTGGGTAACCCAACTGTGTCGTTTACAAGATGTCTTGGGAATAGGCGAGGTTTAAGGCTTGTGGGGGGACGTTCGATATTCACTTCCTTTATAAGAAGATAAGGGTCCATCTTTTTATCCCACGCCTCCTTCCTCCTTAGGCCATCCTTCCTCAAGATCCAGCGCCCAAGCTCCAAGCTTTCCCCTCGCCGCCAAGTATGCCAATCATGTTCGGATCCGGCTCACAAGGAAAGGGTGTGGCCTCCTCCATGACGGAGTAGGATATCAAAGAGCTTTGGGAAGCGAGGTATTTGACAGCGGAGATCAGGCATAGGCTCCCTGCCAAAGAGCAAATTATCCCCACTCCAAAACCTGGTGAGAGGGTCGTATTCCTCCCTCCCTTTCTCTGCTGACTAGGATTTACCCTACACCCCTTTGTACGTGGTCTCATGTTCTATTATGGGATGGATTTTCATGATCTAGCCCCGAATTCCTTTCTCCACATCTCGGCGTTTATCGTCATGTGTGAGGCATTCCTCCGCGTCCCTCCACACTTCAGCCTATGGCTCAAAATTTTCAATGTGAAGCCGAAGGTGGTTGACGGGCAACACGCGGTCTGCGGTGGTGCCATGTTAAGAAAACTTCCCAAAGTTATCTGGCCCAAAGGGGCCTTTGTGGATACCATCAAGACATGGCAGCAGGAGTGGTTTTACATTACCGAACCCAATAGCACCAAATGGGCAGCTACCCCTGCATTTAGATCCGGACCCCCGCTGCAGCTTGCATCCTGGACCAACAAGGGTCTGGATTGGGGATCATCCGATGAGGTGTTGATGTTGAAGAAGCGCATCAAAAATATCATAGAGAAAAACACCAGCCTCACACATGTGATCCAGGTGATGCTCATCCACCGGTCCCTTCCCTGCCAACGCCGGCCACTCCGCATGTGGGAGTTCAATCCGGAAGGGCCACGGATCTTGAAATGATTCTTTGGCACGACGCATAAAGCGATCTGGAAGCTCCTTTTCAAGACTCAAAAGTTGTGGCCGGAGACTTCCAAAGACATCGGCCTCGACTGCAACCATCCAGCCTCCCAGTAAGTGCTATCTTTACACAGTCAATTAATCAAAAGATGGGACAGACTAAAAATTCCATCCTATAAAACAGGGGTGGACGAAGAAGGCGGAGTAGATCAGATGTCTAGCTCCACTGCCCGAAAACCCAACAGACCCTCTTTTGATGAAGATGCTGGTACCGGTGCCCTATCAAGCATCGGAGAAAAAGGTCCGGTAGAAGAGCAAGGAAGCCCAGGATGGCCTCCATTGCAAAGGTGCTTCGGACGGGGCGTCCAGAGAGATCGAAACCCATTCCTCCGAGGAGGATGAAGACGAGGAGGAGGAAGAGGCCGACAGCACCCTTTCCCCAAAGGGGAAGAAGAAGAGGGAGGCCTTCGAAGACACGGAGGTGGAGGCGCATAAAAGGGGAAAATATCCCTCCCAGATGGCTCGAATTCAGACACCGAGGCCATCCCCAATTGGCACCCCAGGCCGAAGCCCCTTGCTGAATCGGAAGATGCCGTACATAAGTTCGGTTTTGCTAAGTATGGTATTAATGTTTTGAATGGTGTAGGCCGGCCCGCAATCTTCCCCAACAATCATCGAAGGGGAACTCTTTGGATCCAGGGATGATGGAGAGTGAGTCACGTTCGTGAGCCTCCCCGCCTCTCGCCAAGGACGACACCGAGGTGTTGTCCCGAAGGGCCTCTCCGGGGAACGAGGCGGTACCGGAAGGCACCAAAACGGCGCCAGAAGGTAACACTTCGGTCGCCGAAAACACGGGGGTAACAAACCCCTCGAGGGCTGACGGCGGGGGTCTAGACTAGTCCGACCATCAGCCAGAGCCTAATAAGCAATCTCCCTTGAGGGAGGGGGGTGCCAACTCCCACGGCAACCTCCGCTAGTCTGGAGGCGCCGAGTACACTGATGGAGGCACTAAAATGAGCTTCCATCGTGGAGGAGCACCGCACCCCGATGGGTGTGGTGGTTAAAAAGGTTCAGTCCGCCAAGATCGGATTGAATGAGGCCTTTGCTAGCCTGTTAACAGGCTTCGAGGTATGCAATGTAATATTCCTGGCCGCCTTTCATATGAGAAGATGTCTGTGTATAGATAATAGCCCATGAGATTCTAATCGTCCCTTTTGTTAATCAAAAAGTGGCGGACAGAGGATCAATAATTTTCCATAGGAGTGGATGTACTTCCATACATTGAAATGTAGGCTTCACTATTAGCGGCTACCGCCCAGGCTGCTGAGGTATCCGAACTAAAGCGTCAACTGGGATTGGCCGATAAGGATCTCGTCCGCATCAACAAGGGTATTGATGAGGCGCAAGGTATGCTATTAAAACGTTTCGTGCGGGGCCATACCTCTGGAGTTTAAAGGTCATGCGTTGCTATGTGCGTGATTGCAGGTATCGCGGCTGCAGTTGAGGCCCTTAGGGGTGACCTTGCCCAGGCCAAGGAGCAGGCAAGGGTGAACACTGTGGCCACTGATAAAGCAGTCGAGGACTTGAAGTCCAAACAGGCTGCCCACTGCCAGTACGAGGAGCGGGTGGCCAAAGTAGAGAATGAGCTCAGGGACGCCGCCGACAAGTATAAGTCCCTGGAGGAGAAGAGTAAAGCCCAGGAGACTGACCTTGCCGAGGCCCTTAAAGAGGCCTAGGAAGTGCGGGTCGAATCCCAAGTGGCGCGTGAGGAGATTAGGCAAGCCGGACAAGTGACTGTTGGTAAGCCCCTTCTTCTATAGAGTAAATTCGGCTATCAGTCGTATGTTTTACTCACGCAACCGTGGGTGCCCTAGATGTCTTTGTGGATCTTCCAAGGAGCTCTGCTGACGACGTGTGGTTCTTCCAAGCCAAGGAGGGGCATGCGACGGAGGTGCAATTCTAGAGCCAGTTCGTAGCACGGGAGCACCCCGCACTGCTGAATGACCTGATGGAGCAGTTGGCCGAGCTGAATAGGATGACCGGCTCAGCTTTGACGGACGTCATAGTCAGGCTATCCGACCGTTGTGTATAGAAGGTCATCATAGTCAGGCTATGACGGACAAGTAGCTATTTTGGCCTATGTGATGACTTGTTGACACCCTTCCCCGTATTGACGCGGTTAAGCAGTCGTCGTGTATAGAAGGTGCGCGACTGGTTTTTGCCTGTGTCAAGATGCATTGGGCTAAGGTGAAGGCTGCCAGCATGGCCGTTGAAGGTCCACCCGGAGACAAGATCTACCGTATGCCTGACCGCTATTTCGAAGATGTCCTAGAAGGCGCCCACTTAATAGAGGGCCAGTGCTCCAAGGACATCTTGTTCGAATGAATATGTCTGAATACCTGGATGCTTGTATGAACCAAAGCTTTGTAATATATTTATATTGCTTGTCTTAAAAGTGTTATTCCTCCTATGTGGCCGTTGTATACCTGAGAGTTTACCAGTCGTCGACCCCCACGTAAATACTACGGGGGTGTACGGAATAGCACGTGACCACACATTAACCCAACGTGTTGGTTCGTAAAGGAGGTGTCAGTGCAGCGAACGAGGCAATCCGACTCTATGGCTTTACCACTCTCACTTAGCCATAGGAGTTTGACGATGGGGTTGTAAGATAGCCCCTAGTGCATATGCGGCTACCGAACTTAGATGTCTTTAAACGCATGTCTGGACAAAGCCAGACCTTCGTGTAATTCGGAAGAAATCGCTAGAGATTTAATAAGTCATCGAATTGCGGACTAGCTCTCGCTGCATCATGACAGTCAATTTTCGGCTTTCTCTACTGAGGTGGTTGACTGGGCTAGCTGGAAACACAATCGCAGTAGTTCTCCCTTCACTACCTTAGCCAAAAAACGGATAAGGTGGTAAGCACAGAAGCCGGGCAACCCAACTATTGACCAAAGACGTGATTTGGAGCCGATGCATATAATGCAGTATTCAGGACGCCGAAGTATACTCTGAGAGTTTCGGACTTTCTCTTGTTGAGAACATGTATATGGCTTGAATAGAGCCCCTGGCAATTTAAGTCATACAAAGTTGTATATGCCAATTTGAACGTACAGTGGAAAAACAGAAAAAGGCCAATACCAAACAAGGCTGGGCGAAACTGTTTCCCTTATGATCTGATTGGTACGTCAAAACGTATTTTTATAGAAGATGTGATAAGCATCACGGCCATTATACATGCCAAGAACAAGGGAAAGCTCTATACAGGTCCTAAATTTGAAAAATGATCTAGACGATCCTTTGGACATACAGCCGCACGTCTGCGCTGCTTTTCACCTTGGTTTAGGATCCTTTGAGAGGATCGACAATCGAGTATGTATAAGGGGCCTAGAAGGGGGCCCTTGTTAGCTCCAGAATTTGATGTGGGCTGTAAAGAACCTGAAAGAATAAAAACAAGAGGAAAAGGGTGGAGCAATATGTGGGTCCGGATAGGGTCAAGCCGTATCGTGGACCCTATGTTTAGCATGCCTCCGTCTTTGCCCATGGTACTTTAAACGCATAGTTATGTGCGCGCGGTAGGTATGCCGCTATCAGGATGGGGTATTGGAAGAGGCCTAATTGCTAATCTAGCTCTAGATGAGCCGGACTGTCGTTCTGCAGGGTAGACTAGGCTCGTTTAATAGTGTCTGGGGGCTTGACTGCTAGTGTGGTTCCTGGTCTAGCGAGGCCACCCTGCACCTCGGCCGCGAGGGCCACATTATGCTCCTCCGTACAGAGGGAGCGCTCCATGTTTCATTTGACTGTTATAACTCCACGTGGTCCAGGCATCTTAAGCTTGAGATAAGCATAGTGCGGGACTACATTTAAACGAGCAAAAGCGGTTCGTCCGAGTAGTGCGTGATAGCCACTTCGGAACGGGAAAATGTCAAAGATTAGGTCTTTGCTCCGGAAGTTATCCGGTGAGCCGAAGACGACTTCCAGCGTTATGGATCTTGTGCAACAGGACTCTATGCCATGTATTACCCCTTTAAAGATGGTTTTAGTTGGCTTGATGGATCAATGCCCATTTTACAGACGGTGTCCTGATAAAGCTGATTGATACTGCTGCCGCCATCCATGAGGACTCACGTGAGGTGGAATCCATCGATAATTGGATCGAGAACCAATGCAGCCGAGCCTCCGTGATGGATACTTTTCAGATGGTGTCTACGATAAAAAGTGATCGAACAAGCTGACCATGGGTTAAATTTTGGGGCGACTGGCTCTATGGCGTAGACGTCCCTTAATGCGCGCTTGCGCTCCCATTTAGATATGTGGGTGACGTAGATCATGTTCACCGTTTTGACCTCAGGGGGAAATTTCTTTTGTCCCCCTGTGTTCTGTGGGCGACGCTCTTCATCACCGTCCTCGCTGGGCGGCCCTTTCCCCTTGTGTTCCGTGTTGAGCTTGCCGGCCTATTTAAAGACCCAACAATTTATGTTGGTGTGATTGGCGGGTTTATCGGGGATGACGTGAATCTGGCAAGGCCGATCGAGTATTCTATCCAAACTAGATGGACCATCTCTGTTTCCTTTGAATGGCTTCTTCCGCTGACCGGATTTAGAGCCACTAAATCTGGCGTTAACCGACATGTCTTCGTTATCTTGGTTGTTGCTTCGATGCTTGTGCTTGTCGCGTCATGGCTTGCCATTGCCATCCCTGGCTTCGGAGGTTCCAGGGTCGTCGGTGCTATTGCTTCTACGAGCTAGCCAACTATCTTCTCCCGCACAAAAGCGGGTCATGAGTGCGGTAAGGGCTGCCATGGACTTTGGCTTTTCTTGGCCAAGGTGTCGAGTGAGCCACTCATCTCGGACGCTGTGTTTAAAGGCCGCGAGGGCTTTGGCGTCTGGACAATCCACAATTTGGTTCTCTTTAATTAAGAACCTGGTCCAGAGTTTCTGGGCTGACTCTCCGGGTTGTTGGACTATGTGATAGAGATCATCGGCGTCTGGAGGCCGAACATAGGTACCTTGGAGGTTGTCTCTAAAGGCATCCTCCAAGTCTTCCTAGCTGCCGATGGAGTACTCTGGGAGGCTTTTTAACCAGTGCCGAGCTGGTCCCTTTTATTTGAGCGGGAGGTATTTAATGGCGTGGAGGTCATCATCGCGTGTCATGTGGATATGGAGAAGGAAATCATCGATCCATACTACGGGGTCTGTCGAACCATCATATGATTCAATGTTGACAGGTTTAAACCCTTCTGGGAACTAATGTTCCATCACTTCGTTGGTGAAGCACAGGGGGTGTGCGGCGCCCCTGAATCGGGTGATGTCGCGGTGCAGTTCGGATGAAGTCCGAATGCGGTTCTCAGCTCGGGTGAGGTTGTGCCTGTCGCACCAGTCCTGATGGCCGTCCTCTCGTGTCGGGGCATGCCCCCTTGACCCATAGATTGATCTTCTCTGACCGGCTCTATTTTCCAGCTCCTTGCATAGGTCATAGGTATAGCCCGGGGCCGCTGCCTCCCTGCCCCGACGGTGGAGTGGCGCGGGCTGGTGTTCGGCATGAGCAAACGGTCTGTCCCGTCCACGTGGAGGTTGCTCCGGCTCGTAAATAGCATTGTGCTTTGGTGGTATTGTCTCAAGGGCCTCATCATCGAATTGTGGTAATAGCTTGCACTTTGGGTAACTCTTAGTTGAGCGTTCGAGGCCGTACTCCTCAGCTGCCAGGACATTAGTCCATCTGTCATTGAGTAAATCCGGATCTGCTTGAAGTTGATGCTGCTTCTTTTTCAGGCTTCTTATAGTGGTGATTAGCCGGCGCTTGAAGCGCTCTTGTTTGAGGGGTTTCTCCAGAATGATGAAATCTTCGTCGCCGAGGCTCACATCCTCTTCGGTGATCAGTAGGTAGTTACTGTCCTCCGAGTCCTTCCCGACAGGATCGTCAGGGTTAACTTGCCCATCCTTCCAATCATCATGTTCGGATGTTGGCTTGACAGGGGCTTCGGGGTCTTCGTCGTTTTCCGGAGTGTTATTGTCTTTGGTGCTGGTATTGCTGTCTTTTTCACGATGCGATTTTGAGCGGCGCCATTGACATCGATGCTTTGGAGGTGCTTCAGCAGGCTTGTCCTCAACCGGATCCTTCTTGCCATTGTCGTCATCCTCTTTGGGTGTATCCACCATGTATACGTCGTATGTGGAGGTGGCCATCCAACGTCCGGTAAACGGAGGGTTTTGGCCTTGATCGTCTCCGGCATCGTCGTCCATACCGCCGATGTCTTCGGAGGCGTAGTACATCATGTCGGATAGATCTTCAACAGTAGCTATGAAGAGGGTGGTGGGTGGGACGTAAAATTCCCCGCACTCAGCCCCTAGTCCCGGCTGGGCGTAATTCGGGAGCGATTCCTCTGTAATGGCGAGGGATCGCATTAAGTCCAGAGCCTCGTTTAGGAGCGAGGTTTGGATGGAAAAGCGAGAGTCCACCAGGCCAACCGAGCTGTGGGCCTCCTGGCCACGCCCTCTTGTCCCGGACCTCGAGAGTTCGGATTTAGAGTCCGAGGGAGAGTCCGGCGCTTTACCGACTAGAGGAGTTCGGTTCGTCTTTGGGTTTGTCGGTGATGTCGTCCCCTCAGTACAAAAAAAGACACTTTCGTGATGATACATGTTTGTCACAGTAGGTCACGTTTTCTGTCATGTATGTACATCCATGACGATTTTATGACAGAATCAAGATAGTCATACATGTGCTGTCGTTGAAGTATTGCATGACATTACCAAAATTATCATCACGGAAGTGTCCACTTCCATGATGATAAATCGCGCGTCATAGAAGTGCTTTTGTCAAGGGTGACTGACACGTGGCATCGACCATAACGGCTCGCCGTTAAGCTATCAGGTCCTGTTTTGGATCCGATAACCCGTTAACGGCCTGTACCAATGGGGATTTTTCACGTGTAAAATTCTCATAGGCCGACGGAACCACGTGTTAGCTCCTCGTTGGGACAGATGTCATCCACTCATTGGACAGGAGGCACCTATGATATGTCAACACGTGGCACGGCCCAATAGAGGCCCATTCCAGTGAAAAGGCCGACCTAGCTAAAGGCCCACCGTGTTTTTTCAGACACTAGTGGGCTGGCCCGTTAACAGCATGCCATGTTTTGGGTTAAATTGGGGCCCATATTAGATCAGCCCATTCACAGCCTGCCAAGTTTTGGGCCAAATTACGGCCCATAACAGATCAGGCCCGTTAACAAGCCACTGTACCTTTGGGCCCATTCTAAAACAGGTTTGTATTTCAGCCTGTTAAATGCCCGTTTACCAATTCGTCCCGATAATAGTTTCGGCCTGTTAGCGGCCCGTGGAGTATCTGGGACGTTGTCGGCCTGGTTTAAGTTTAGGCCATTTAACGGCCGATGCAGAAACTGGGCTATTTCTTGTCCGAAGTAACTTAATGGCCCGTAGTCTTCGTGGATAAATTTCAGCCCAACTGGCCTATCGGCCTGTTAATGGCCCGTGTAACACTTGGGCCTAATTACATCCGGCTTGCTTACAACCCATCTGATAATGGCCCGTGACACTTTTTGGCCTATGGCCCGCGTGGATACCGGCCTGCTTAAAGCCCATAATTTTATTGGACCAAATAGGCCGGTGATATATTTTGTCCTGTTAACTGCTCGTCCTATTTGGGCCCAACATGGGCCTTAGGCAGTTTTGGCCTGTATTGGCCCGAGAATTTTTTGGCTCAATGCTAGCCCAATCTAGGTTTTAGCATGTTAAAAGCCCATGGTATTCTCTGGCCCAACTGGACAGAACGTTACTCGGCATGTTAAAGGCGGGAAACTACTATAGGTTTAGACCTGCTAATGCCCCAAGATGATTATGGGCCCACGTTTTGGCCCATATGAGTAACGGACCGGCCAAAAGACCGGCAACAATGAGATCCATTGAACCTTCCGGCCAAAATTACAGCATACCGACCAAAGAATAAACCTAGACTATACAATAAAGAAATTACGACATATTACATCCATTGGGAATCAAAGTTCGCTACCGGTGATAATAAAGTGCAACATGAACGCGGATTACATACAATGGGCATCAAAGGTCACCACCAGTGCATATAAACATGCCGACAAAATAATATACAAAACTGAGAGCACTTCAGAAGGCACTAGGCCTGGCAAGGTTGGGCCCCGCAAGCAGCCGAACAAGCTGATGAGACCTCAGTTGTGTCAACGATAGATGCTTCATCCCTAGCTGTATGGCACCATAGTGCGCACGACAGTCCCCTGACATCTTCATTATATCTTTGACTTCAAGTCGGAGCTGTGCTGAAGCAAGCCTTTCCGCTTTAAGTTGAGACTGAAGAAGTCGAACTGATTGAGGCATTGACTGCACAGAGGTTGTCTCACACGTGCTGGTGAGTAGCTTCAACTCACTTTCATCATCAAGACAGGACCTTGGGGTCATCTCGATCGCTATCCTCAAGATGGTTTGGCTCACTATCTTCCCTAAAGGTATGCCTGGCATAAGAGATACGACTCTGAAAGAGAAATAAGGAGACACGTAACAGGTTTCACAGTTATATAAGCAAATAAATGGATCTGTTCTGCATAAGGAACATGTTTTTACAACTACAATTTAAAATTGGTAGTTGTTGTTAACATCCAATCAGATGTAAACAGCAAAGTAAACAGCAGTGGAGGAAATGATGCCTATCCAAATCTATACTAGAACAAAGTTTGAAGGCGTGAGAAGGATGAGCTTATATTACATGTTAACACGGGCTGGACAAAGTCCTTCTCCATGTTGATGGAAGGATAATTCAATAAATTCCCCAAAGAAAAATATTTATAAGCATTGTCATTATTCTACATTTTGCAAAGAGTAAATGTAGATCAAATAATATTGGAAGAAACAGAGGATAATGAAGCTCAGGTGCAGACTGATGATACATAATCAAATAGCAATTAATTAAGTACAACATTACAAGGAAAAAGGTACTAATAAGAGGAATGCAGACATGAACGTGTGAAGTGGCATTGGCTTTATTCAACATTTTGGTAAGAGTAAATGTAGATATGATAATTTGGAGAAAGTGCAGGGCGGGGCAGATAAGATGCAGAGTAATGCTAGACAATCAACTATCTCGCGATGCAAGTACAGTAATACCACCACCGTCCGTTATTACTTGTCGCTCAAATGGATTTATCTAGCACTATTAAGTTCTAAATACATCCAATTGATCAACAATTAATTCAATACATAGGGAGTACATGACAACTGGTACTTACATGTGCAATCCAAAACATCATAACCATTGTATTAATTCTACATTTATCTAAGAGTAAATATAGATCTTATAATTTCAGTCAAAGGGAGGATAAAGAAGCGAACATGTACAGTGATGCCAAGGTTGTCAGAATTGCGATTCTATTATACGATTCTATGACTTTACGACCCAAACTAACCCCTCTGATTCTATGATTTTACTTCATAGAATCTACGCTTCTACAATTCTGATAGTGAAGATTCTATGATTTGCGATCCTACCATCGGGGTTCCGATCCGATTCAAAATCACGATTCTGACAACCTTGAGTGATGCTACACAATCAAACAGTAATGAGTGTAAGTATGCTGACAAAGGAAAAGAGGTACTGATAATAGCAATGCAAAGCCCAGTTTTGTTGTGAGATCCTATGATCCTTTGAGCAAGGAGATTCATCAGAAATTAGTTTTCATACAAGAGAGAAGGTAAGGCACATGCAGAAATTCAGGAGTTCAAATTTTGAATTGATATCATAGACAGTACCTAACACTGGGCTCTCAGCAGTTCTAATAGGGGTTTGGCCACTAGAGTAGGGGTAAAGTGTGGTACAGTTGGGCTTGTGTTTTCTGTGGCTAATGATCTATCGGATTTAATAGGTATCACTACCTTTTCCAAATACCCAGTTTGTACTCCTTGAGGATCTGCACTGACCCTCTTCCTTTTGGACATCTATTACAAAAGAACAACATTTGACTAGAAAAACATAGTATAACAACACATGGAATAGGTACAGAAAATGGATAGGTATGGCATATACTCATATATGATGCTTAATCTAAGCATATGGTGTAACAACATAGAAGTAATGCAAGAGGTCAGATGCAAAATATGTGCGACCAATACAACCTTGCCAAGTTAGAGCAAGCACCTTGATGGGTGAATAAGATAGGCCATCCTTCACCATGCCAAGTTTGTTATCCAGTGGATTGCTCTGCAATATTCCTTTTGTGCACCCATTCTCATATTCATTTCGATAATGTTCAATACATGACATGCATGAAAACATAAAAACAAGTGAGATTATCTTTGTAATGCAAAAGTGATTCTAATCCAATACTTCCTCCCTGTAAACCACTTTGTGCTATCTCTGCAATTCTTCTAAGAGGTGCCATGCATGCAGTAATTTGGTGTGTGCATTAATATAATGTGGCCTACTACTGAAAATATGAGAGCTCCATAAGTGAT